>NC_080724.1:6087500-6147500 GCF_019097595.1 Hemibagrus wyckioides
TTTGAGGGGCAACACAGAAGACAATGTGGGGTCCTTCTCTCCACTTAATGCATCTGTAAAGCTGCTTAGTGGGCATAGGACGCATCTGATGATTTCTAATGTTGCCACATCAGAGTCTCTAGGCATCAAATGCCACTTCTTACGATTTTCGGCCAAAATGGCACAGAAGGCTGGTTTCTGAATACAAAACCTGTCCACCATCTCCAAGGTGGAGTTCCCACATGGAGGCTCATTATGAACAATCTTTTGCACAAGTAGGTTTAAAGTCTTTTGTTTCTCTTTCAAATTCCTGATAAATTTTTGACCTGGAAAAGGCAGACACAGTTGTTTGGAGCCTGTACAAGACACGAGAGACACTGGTCATGCCTAATGCCTTGCCTACAGCCAGATGAAGATTGTGACCAAAACATGGTATACAAGTATAATTCTCAAATGCCTTTTTGTTGTTGGAGGCACTGTCAGTGGTTATGGTAGCCATTTTTGACAGGTTCAGTCCCCATTTCTCAGACACTGTTTCCTCCAGTACTTCATGGAGATTGCCTGTTGTACGATCTGAATTTAAAGCTGAACATCCTAAACACCATGACTGGATTCAGTTACATAATGGATTGTGACAGCCAATTATGCATCAACTGCCCTGCTTGTCCAGATGTCAGTGGTGCAAACAAAGAAAGGCTGATGTGCGAGTTGTGTCTGAATAACATCTCTAGTTTCAGTGTACAGTATTGGGATTTCACTATACATGAAATGATTTCTTCCAGGCATGTCATATTTTCTGTCCAGCTGATGCACAAGGTTTTGGAATCCACTTTTCAACTGTATGGCACCTGATCAAGACAGATGAACTCAGCTACTGCTCTGTTCAATCTTTTTGCATCTTATGAGTCTTTATCATATTTGAAGTGTACTTCTAACACAGTGGGAAGGAAAGGGTGCCTCGTCTGCCTGGTTGCTGATTCTGCTGGCATCTGTTTGTTTGCCTTGGGGAAATGGATAAAAATATTCTATATAACATTTTTATATTTTACTTTCTTAGTTTGACTCTTAAAATGTAATCCACCTGAAAAACAGACCTTGAGCACAGACCTTTACTAGTAAGATGTAGTGAGTCAAGATCTTCAGTGTCTTTGTGGGCTAATAATTATGTATTTGTGATCATTACCATGAAGTTCCAGATTTACAGTTAATATAATTTATGTTTATTATTCATCTGTAATAAAACTGTAGTTTATTTACTGTTTAGTTTTGTATTGTTTGTTTTTCATTCATAATGGGACAATTATGGGACAATTATATAGTTAGCACATTCAGATTTATAAGAAAAGTATGAACTGGATTATTGTAAATAATTAGATCAAAGTCTAAAAGTCAAAGATCTTTTTAATAAAAGTAAATTAAAGTAAAATTAAGTATATTTGAAACCACATATCACTTAGACTCAATACACCTCTTTGCAGTTTATCACACTTATTTAAATTATATTTGGTGGCAAATACAGAATACTGGTATTAGGGCTGCACAATTAATCGATTTTCCAATCATGATTAAGATTATAGATGCCACGATTATGTAATCATTCAAAGCTGCGATTACAACAATGTTGCTGTTTATTGCATGTTATGTTGTGAGGGGCGAATAAAGACTTTTAACTGGCCTAATAGTCTGTAGGCGTGCCCTTATCAGCGCCCCGATTATCCACTTACGCATGTCTATCTCGTCATGTTAATTTAAAGAAACATCAGATAGTTTGCAAAGTGTTGCTGAGAAGAATCAAGAATTAGAACCAAAAAGACATGACTTTTGACTGACATCTTTCTGTGCACACACGCGCAAGTGAGAGTGTGCGCTCGAATATGCTCTAGAACCGCCCTCGCGATACTTTAATGTTTTACACCTATCCGTCTGCACCGCGCCGCTTTCACACCACGTGATTAAAATACTTTACAGCCCTTGAGAGCAACAGCAAAAAAAATAAAAATAATTTTAAAAAAAACAAAAAAAACATCATCCATCATTTGCCTGTTCTGTCTACTGAAAAAGGAATACTCAGCACTATAAATACTAGTATGGTAACTGACCGTTTTGCTCAAGTCAAGTCTCTGAGATACTCTCTGATGATTCCACTCTCAAAGAAATAGGATATAAAAGTCACCAAAATAAAAAAATTGTGTGTTATAAAATATGGCATGCAGTTTCTTTAAACACTGATATAAAGCTATTCAAAACACCATTTAATGTAAATTGTGATAATCGTAATTAATAATTGCAATTACAATTTCAAGGGAATAATCGACAATTACGATTTTTGTCATAATCGTGCAGCCCTAACTGGTGTCATATTTGCTAATCAAGATGCTTTGCCAAGTTGGATGTGTTGGCTCCCTTCGCTTGTGTTATTTTGTAACATTTCTCACAGGTGGGTTTTGTGATTTCCATGGGCAACTGTCAGCAATGTAAGCGAAATAATGCCATGTGTCACTTTGTCTACAAGCCGTGAGCACCTGTATTTGCAGCCATGACTAGGTTCGTCACCATGAAAGCTGGAGTGCATCTGAGAGGTAAAACACAATTCGGCACACTGCACGCACTAAAAGTGCTGTAGAAGCAACGTGGTGCCCACACACTGCCCCCTATTGTCGAACACTCTGAACTACAGCGAAGAGGAATCGTATCATTTTTAAAAGCAGGGTATTGCAATACTTTTCAAGTACCGGTATATCGCGCAACACTAATATATATATATATATATATATATATATATATATATATATATATATATATATATATATATATATATATATATATATAAAATATATATATAAAATATAAAATATATATATAAAATATAAAATATATATATAAAATATAAAATATATATATATATATATATATATATATATATATATATATATATATATATATATATATATATATATATGGAACAACAATATATTACATAAAATAAAAAACTTGAAACTCTGAAACTTGCTTACCCACAGTACTTGACTTAAGCTCTTGTTCAACAGCATCATAGTGAGCAGAGAACTTTTTATCAATGTTGGATTTCACAATGTTGTCCTGAAAAGCAAATAAATAAATACATAAATAAATACATAAACCAATACTTAAAGTCTGTGGTTTGTTTCTTAGATTTTATCTGTTAACAAAATAAATATTCACCTCAGGGCTTGAGTGTGATATATAACATGTCATATACACATAATGTCATTACAGTGGAAAAATACTGCTGGTTACAAGTCAGATGGTAGCTGCAATAGCTAAATTTCAATGTTTTTTTCTTAATCACCCTTTAACAAGGTCAAAAATTATAAGAGAATGATAGATAAGACAAGCTAAGAAGTGAAAATATTTTGTTGCTCTGCTCTGAAGTCAGATAACAGAATTACAGTTTGTATAGGATTCAAAATAGATTAAAAAGAAACACAATCATATCAAACCTACCACACTGCTTATCTGCATATGTGCATAAATTGCACCAATTTGCTTTCATTTTTAACAGTGCAATATTATATTCACTGACGTTGGAAATGTAATGTGCACCCTAAGTGTAGTTGTTATGCTCCATAGGGAAGAATCTTCCAAGCACTACCACTTATATTGTCCTCAACCATGTACCAAGAGGAAGAATGTGCATGAGACAGTGTGCTGCCCCAGCCCTATTAGTGATATTAAATGCAATGTATGTACTGTCCCCTACAAAATTTTGGAAGGACAAGGTCAATTCATTTGATTTTGCTATACACTAGACATTTGAGCTTACATTAAAAGATGAATACAAGTTGATATTAGAATGTCTTCATATTTACATCTAGATATCTTGAACAACTCAGAATACCATAGCACCTTTAGATCAAACCAGCCCATATTTCCCAGTATTCAAAAATATTAGAACAGGACTGACAGTTCTTTCTTGTTGTAAGGTACGCCTATTTAAACAATTAATAATATGATTTTTGCACTGCACTGCTGTCACACAAGTTCCTAATAAAGTGGGCAATGAATGTTTGTAGTTGACAGCTGATGAGTAACAACATTACCTGCTTTTACTTTCAGAGACAGTGTTTTGAATTTTAAAGATTACAAACATGGGGATTGTTTTTGCACACGAAGGTTGGGTATCACTGGTTTAAAACAATAAAAAGAATAACATTCTGGTAGCTGTAAAAAGTGTATAAACTGTATAAAAGTTGCCATTTCATAAGAAACATTTGTTTAATAGTAATGTCTTTCATTTTGTTAAGCCAAACATTGTCATTTTCAATTTCCTTTACTGAGCCACCATCCTAAAAGCAAGAACAATAATAATAATTATAAATGAGCTAAAATTCGTGAAAATACAACTACAAATATATATATATATATATATTAAAATACACAGAAATGCCAGCTTACTGGGTAAATTTACTGTATCTAAATAATTTATGGCTCTATAAAATTTTGCAGTTTCTTTCTATCCCACTGAACAGCTGCATTTCAAAACTGAACAAATGTGAATAATCTATTTAAAGTGTTTAACTTGCCTCTGCTATTTTTTGTTTCAACTGCTCCAGTTGCTCTCTCTCTCTTTCGCGTTTTTTCATCAACTGCATGGCTCTGCCCGCCTCGCTGGCCGCTCCTTTATACTGCGCCATGGTGACTTTACAGTGACTGAAATGTACTTTATTGTAAACTGAGAACTGACAGATTCCCTTAAAAATATGAAGTGCACACTTTCGACCAGCGACCTCGGGGAAGCCGAAACAGCTTCTTCTTCTTCTTCTTCTTCTTCTTCTTCTTCCTCCTCCTCCTCCTCCTCCTCCTCCGCTTCTTCTTCTTCTTCTTCTTCTTCTATTTCTTCTTCTTGGGTTTAATGGCGGGTGCCACCTGCTGGTAAGGAGTCCACGCAGAAACCAAGATACAGTATTTGTGCGCTTTAGTGGATCTCGATCGCATCTCTGCGGTCTCACTATTCATTCTTTCGGCTGTCAAAATATTTTATCCAGTGTAAAGTATTGCCCCATTTTTTCTCACCTTTAAAAAGATAGGATTTATATGAACTCTTTGTGCACATCCTGTAACAAAACATATGTAATGTTGCATGTAATTTTATGTTTATTTGTTGATGTTTATTGGTGATTTATTTGTTTGTATATTTGATTGATTGATTTTTATTTACTAGAGTTTCTTTTATAACTCAAATGCTGTGTTGTGTTTGACTATGCCTGTACCCCTGGTTCCTTTTTTCTTGACTTCTCTAATATTCATTCCTATGTTGTGTTAAAATGTTGTGCCCCCCATCTTGAACTGCCTTTGTGTCAGTCAGCTTTGTGCTCAGGTGAACATCAGTGAACATTTGATGACTTCAGCAGGAAGGAATTAGTTTATAATGAACTCAAAAATTACGGTGACCTGTTAGTTGCCCAGGAGCTCTTGGTTGCACTTGACTATGAACTGCTGTAGAAAGAACATTATTCACATTTACATTATTTACAGTACAGTGTCCCCTAAATAAGAATGGGTTCCCTTCTGAGCCTGGTTCCTCTCAAAGTTTCATCATCATACACTACTCTCAAAAAGTTAAGGATATTCGGCTTTCGGGTGAAATTTCAGGATGCACCTAAAATGCACTATAACCTTTACAGGTGAACGTAATTTGACCTTCTTTACACTTTTGAATGCACATGTCCAACTGTTCAGTGTTTCAGTACTTTTTGCATTAACAAGGTGCTTAACAGCAAAATTCACAACTGGTGTTTGATCCATGAATCGACCAATAAATTTTCTGGTTCAGTTAGAATTGGTATTTAAACAGTACTCTTCATCATACTGTTCACATTTTGACATCATGAGACCAAGACCACACCTAACAATTGATCAACAGTACCTCGCCACTGCGAGGCTTCAAACAGGATGTTCTCAGAGGGAAGAGTGTCACAGAGTGTCATCAGCAGGTTGCAACAGAGATACAGAGAGACTGGAAGAGTCACAGAAAAGCATAGAAGTGGACATCCTTTGGCCACATCCCACGTTGATGACCGCTTCATTGTGAACAGTGCCCTGCGGAACCGGATGATGAATGCCACTCAACTCCAGGCACATTTAAGGGAGGTGAGAGGCACCCAAGTGTCATGTCAGACCATTAGAAACCGTTTACATCAGCATGGTCTGCGTGCTAGATGACCTGCAAGGGTACCTGACCACACCACCAGGCACAGGCATCATCTTCTTGCATGGGCCAGGGAGCATTTACGCTGGACGAGGGACCAGTGGGCCTCAGTGCTGTTCTCTGATGAGTTGATTCACGTTGAGCAGAAATGATGGCCGCCAACGATGTTGGAGACATCAAGGAGAGCGCTATGCATCAGCCACTGTTGTGGTGGTGTTACAGTCTGGGCAGGTGTGTCTACTCAATACAGAACTGCCCTACATCTTGTGAATGGTACAGTGACAAGTCAATACTACCTGAATAACATCATTAATCCATTGTGCCCCTGCATGAACAACACAGGCCTAATTTCATCTTCATGGACGACAATGCTCCAGCTCATCAAGGTCGCATTATTAGGGAACGGCTGCTGGAGGCTGGGGTACCTCAAATGGAGTGGCCTGCACTTTCTCCAGACCTGAATCCCATAGAAAACCTATGGGATCAGCTGAGTCGCTGTGTAGAGGCTCGTAACCCTGCACCCCAGAACCTCAATGACCTGAGGGCCGCCCTTCAAGAAGAGTGGAATGCCATGCCTCAGCAGACAATAAGTCGACTCGTGAACAGCATGAGATGTTGTTGTCAAGCTGTAATTGATGGTCAAATTATTGATTATTAATTATTGAGACACTGACATTTTTTGTTGTGGTATACCCATCACTGTTGTTGGCTTTTGTTTCAATAAATTGTTTGAGATGAGGAAATCACCATTGCAGCTTCTACTTTAATGCCCTACTTTCATGATATAATATCACTGTACCATGAACTTTTTACATTTTCCATAAATTTCACCCAAAAGCCAAATATCCTTAATTTTTGTGAGTAGTGTACACTGTACATTTGGATAAGTTGTTCTTACTCAGGAAAACCTAGGAAACCAATTGCCTTGAAAAAAAAAAAGCATATATAACAAACAGTTTAAAGTTCTGTTCACTTAGTGAGTGTCTACAGTACTTGTTATGTTTAATCTTTGTTTGTTGTTATGTAAAATCTTTTTTGAACTTAATCGATTTTTTTTTTATTAAAATAACTTGTTAATGCCAGGTACACTCAACATGTTCTCCTAATGCTGGGTTCTCTCATTGGCTGTAGGTCATGTTTCAGTCAGAGCTCCTTTCACACTGCATGATTTTGAATCGCCGACAGGTCCAGATGGAAAGTGTGAAGGCAACAATGATCCAATGACTTTGAAATTCGTGCAGCGTGAACCCAGCATTAGTCTCAAAGTTTAGTTTACTCAGCAGAATTTAGGAAACCAATTGCCTTAGAAAAACTAATTGAGCAGCACAAAGAATGATTAGTGACCAGGATTCTTTATTTATTTAAACGCAAGGCCCTTGTAATTTGGCCAACTCAGGTTAGTCTGTGTGAAAAAAAAAACAAAAAACAAATCCACGTAGAATCCACGTTATTCAGTTTATTGTAATATAACTGTAAAAGTGAATATGTGATTTGTAAATAGAGGGCATTTTACATTTCAAAACAAAGACAAATATTTCTTAAAACTACATAACACAATGATTCTTTAAGTAGATAGATAGATACTTTATTCATCCCAATGGGAAATTTTACAGCTTCCAGCAGTATCCACAGGTAATAAGGTAATAAAAAAATAATATAAAAAATACTAAATACTCGAATTTAAGGGTACAAAATATAACAAAAATATAACAAAATATAACAAAAAAATTTATAACAAATAACCTATAATAAAATAAACATAACAAAAAATACTAAATACAGAATTTTAAAAGTATATGAGATAAGTAATGTGTTACTAAATGTAATGTGTAATAAAGTTACAGACATAATGAGGTAATGTGCAAAAACTGTGTTTGAGTCCTATGCAAATCTCAGTGTACTGAAGAGTTCTGTGTAAACCGGAGGGTATGGTGCATAGTGTATAGTTTGTTGTACAGATCAGGACAGAGCATAGTGTCAGCACTGACAAGCACAGAGTGTCTGTGTTGGCAATCCAGCCCATTTTATTATCCAGCTGTACTCCAAGATATTTGCAGGTCTTGACAAACTCCACACAGTCACCATTGATGGTCACAGGTTCCAGTTGAAGCCTGGGCCTCCTGAAGTCCACCACCATCTTCCTGGTCTTTGTGGTATTGAGGTACAGATAGTTACAGTTGCACCTTACAACGAAGTCATGTATCTGTTTTCTGTACTCCTCCTGTCCCTTCCTGATACAGCCCACGATAGCAGTGTCGTCCGCGAACTTTTGCAAGTGGCAGAATTCTGAGTTATTCTGAAAGTCCGGTGTGTACATGGTGAACAGGACTGGAGAGAGCACAGTCCCTTGGGGTGCTCCCGTACTGCTGACTAGAAGTGTCAGATCTGCAGTCCCCCAGTCACACATACTGAGGTCTGCCTGTCAGGTAGTCTGTGATCCATGCCACCAGGTGTGAGCTTACTCCCATGGTATACCTTTCATAGAATAGTATACTATTCATACTAATGGTAGTACACCATATGAATGTAATATTGTTAGCAAGGAGATCTGTTATTCTGTTTCCTGTAATAAAGCTGTAAAACGTAACTTTATTTACTAAGTGCAGAACATGGAGAAAAAAAATTTTCTTTAATTTGTTCATAGACCGTCTGAACCATTTTGCTTGTGATGTATCCCTAGCCAAATACCAAACATTCAATCAAGCATCCCATCTTATTTAGGCTATTCATGACAGACATAAACCTTAAACCTGTATGATACAAATTAGAACACTGCACAATGTGAAAACAGACACAACCAAAATCAACCATCTATAACTGAATGTACATGTAAGATTTATGCTGTGGATGCTAGTTCCAAATGTTTGAGTCTGACAGATGAAGAATTGAGGACTACTGCAAAAGAGTGTTTTCCAGGCTCTGAAGTTTTGGCCTCAGATTTCCTACTCCCAAGTTTAGCATCACTCACTGAATGAAGTCAAATGTGTTCATCATTTTTGTTGGATAATCAAGATGAAGAGCATATATCAGTCCAAATGTGAGGCAAATTGTTAGAGCCTGGTTTTCAATATCATCCATAACAATGTTAGCTTCCAGTAGTATACCAGTACTTGATGGTTGAAAGTTGAAGGTGAAATACATTAGAACCTGGCTGCTGGGAGTCAGGAACTTGTGTGTGATCTGTGATGACATGTGAGTCCTATAAACATAAAGGAGGGTTGAGACAATAAGGTGAAAACTGACCACACATAGGCCTTTGGCTTCACTTAATAAATCCCTGCTACATAACTACAATAGTTACAAAACACACTTTTACACTGCTGTCATCCCCAAGAAGAACTGGAAGACAGTGTAGGACAGCCATCCGAACTGTTACATCATCATAGGTCTAACAGTAAGCAGAAGTAGTCATTAGTGTATTGTTTTAGGTTGAATTAGTAAAAGAGATTTAACTTGTTTAACATGTTGGGAGAGAGTTATGTGTTCAGACTGATACTGCTCCCATGTTTGTAAATTATATACACAGTTGTCAGTTTATTAATTACACCCAGCTAAAATCATAAAGGTCATAATGTTCAGTTTTTCTTCAGACTATTTTAACTCATCATTTTGGAGGTTGTAGTTTGTGCTGCTGTCAAACTGTATTTTATTTGTTGCTGATATAAATTGGGTAGACCAAATAGTATGTAGTACACCTGTCAGTGTAACAGTACAACAGCGGCTGAAACTACAGCCTCCAAAATGAGCATACAGTTGAATCACTTCCTGTGAAACATCTTGGGTAAAAAGAATAAGATTTTTGCAGGATTTTTAGATTAGACTGCTTTAGCTTGGTGTACCTAAAATAGAAAAGAAACAAGAACTTGCAATATTTCCTGTACTTGCATGACAAGAATGAGAAAATAAGTATGTATTGTTTCAACCTGACAAAGGATCTCTGTGAGTGTTCTGCCAACACGTCCACATTTCTATTTGCAAATCTCAAGCACATGTGGGCTATGGTGGTCTAAAGCTCTACTATAAAACTAACTATAGTAAAGTCATTTTTGTATATGTAGGTTAAACTGCAAAAAGATTTACTTTAATAAAAATAAAAAAACATGAATATTTTTATTTGTTATTTGCAAATACGTTTGTTCAGCAACAACATTAGCTTAGCAACATTGTTAACCACTGGTTAGATTTTTTTAAACACTAACCAATTTTTATTTATTCCATAAACAGCTTTTACTGTGGGAATTGCAGCTTTTTAGAGCCATTTCTACACAATATGCATTACAAAACAAAAATTAAACACATTAAAATGAAACATTTAACCACCACCAGGATACTGCTCACCCACTTATACACCACCCACTTACCCTCCCAAGAAATACCAGCAGAATAAACAGTTTAAACATTACAGAATGGTATACAAAGAAATTAGAACACACTTAAACTTTGTATGAAAGAGAAGATGCTGACAATGCAAGAAGCTTTCTGTTCTACTCTCTCCAGTCAAAGTTTACAATGTTTAATCAATAAAAGAACCTAACCTAGAATCGAATCTAGCCATGGGGGTCACAGTCCAGTGACTTCTGTGACGGTCCCAAGCCCAGATAAATAGAGAGGGGTGCGTCAGGAAGGGAAAACATTGCCAAACTTAATCATGCGAATCGTCAAGTACTCTGAATTTCATACAGGATCGGTCGAGGCCCGGGTTAACAACGATGTTAGTCGAAGACTGTTGGTCGAAGAAGTAGAGGAGGGAGTAGAGTGCATAGACAGAGAGAGAAGAGGAAAGGTAAGTGTGTAGGACTGAGAGTAGGAACACTAAATGTTGGTACTATGACAGGGAAAGGTAGAGAGCTGGCTGATATGATGGAGAGAAGGAAGTTGGATACACTATGTGTACAGGAGACCAGGTGGAAGGGTAGTAAGGCTTGTAGTATAGGAGTAAGATTCAAGCTGTTTTATTATGGTGTGGATAGTAAGAGAAATGGGGTAGGTGTGGTCCTGAAGGAGGAATGAGGAATGTTCTGGAGGTGAAGAGAGTGTCAGATAGGGTGATGAGTCTGAAGTTAGAGATTGAAGGGGTGATGTTGAATGTTGTTAGTGGTTATGCCCCTACAGGTGGGTTGTGAGTTAGAGGAGAAAGAGAGATTCTGGAGTGAATTAGATGAGGTGATAGAGAGTATTCCCACGGGTGAGAGAGTGGTGATAGGAGCAGATTTTAATGGACATTTTGGTGAGGGGAACACAGGTGATGAGGAGGTGATGGGCAAGTTTGGAGTTAAGGAAAGGAACCATGAAGGGCAGATGGTAATGGACTTTGCTAAGAGGATGGATATAGCTGTAGTTAACACTTATTTTTAGAAGAGGGAGGAGCATAGAGTGACTTACAAGAGTGGATGTAGGAGCACACAGGTAGACTACATCCTATGTAGAAGAGGCAATCTGAAAGAGATTAGTGACTGTAAAGTGGTAGTGGGAGAGAGTGTAGCCAGACAGCATAGGATGGTGGTGTGTAGGATGACTTTGATGGTCTGTAAGAAGAAGAGGTCAAAGATAGAGATGGAGAAGAAAACCAAGTGGTGGAAGCTGAAAAAGGAGGAATGTTGTGAGGAATTTAGACAGAAGTTGAAGAAGGCTCTGCGTGGTCAGGAAGTGCTGCCAGATGATTCTTTTGAATGCCAAGTCATTTTACTTTCTTATGCCTACCTGGCTAAGGTTCATATTTGCTAACAGTAGCTTTAGCCCACCACAAGTTTTTACTTTGCCCCTAAGATGACGCTATAATGCTGTGGCCTGTATTTGTACTAAATTTAAAGTTACATTATTAAATTAAACCTAATCAAATAAAATATCAATTTAGGTTGAATAACTTACCTATAAGGAAAGCTTTAGACTGCCCCTAGACTGCAAAGTCCAAGTCCACACGGAAGGTTCTAGTGAGTGGAGACCTCAACTTGCTTTTTCTCTCTGGGAACACAAAGTTTCACATCCAGTTCACTTAACTAACTTAGTGTTATAAATGTTTCATGTAGGGAGGGCATTACTCACATTATGTTAGTTAAATTAACATGATAATGAGTTAGAAGTAAAGCACACTGATATATTTGAAGGACAAGTATTACCTTATACAGTGTATCTCTTGGAGTTTTTCTTTGCCTTGTTGCCTCAGGCTTGCTCATTAGAGATAAATGTTAAAGATAAATAGTAACTTAATTTTAAACTTTATAATTTTTTATTCTATGTTTCTATACTTCTGTAAAGCTGCTTTGAGACAATGTCCATTATACAGAAATAAATTGAATTTAATTGAATTAAAAAGTGTTGATTAATAAAATGAAAAAAAAAAGAAGGGCTAGTCCAATCACAATCCTCTGATGTTTATCTCAGTGGGTAGAGATTTGAGATTTATGAACTGGAATGATAAACAGAGTTCTTGCTCATCTTTGACAGCTCAAAGCGGAGGTTGTCTTTTTGCAAGAATGTAGTGTAGACCAATCCCGCCTCAACTGCGGGTGGGATGGGCAGATCTTTCATTCCTCATTTCAGGCAAAGAGGTGTAGCTATTGATTGCTATTTGATTGAGAAGAATGTACCCTTTGCCCCAAATGATATTATGTCAGATAAGAATGGCCATTATATAATTGTTTCGGGCACTTTATGCAATGAGAATATATCCTTAGTTAATTTTTATGCCCCTAATTTCAGTGATGCAAGTTTCTTCAAACATGCTCTCTCTCTTTCTGTTCTAAATTCACACTTTCTTATACTCAGGGGAGACTTTAATTGCTATTTTATCCCAATGTTGGACCACTTGTCGTCTAAGCAATGTGTTCCAGGCAAATCCTCTATTTACCTAAAAAGTTTCTTTTCTGAATATGGGCTTGATCTGTGTAATCTTTTAGAAGATCCAATTTCACAGGAGGAAGTGAAAGCTGCCATTGCTTCCCTACAATCTGAAAAATCTTCAGGACCCGATGGTTTTTCATCAGAGTTTTATAAAAAATTCTCTACACAGCTTGCTCCTTTTTTGACGACTGTTATTTAGAGGCTTTTAAGAAAGGAACTCTCCTCCCAGCTTTAAATCAAGCATGTATTACATCCTCCATCACGGTCTGGTTTGCCGCAGCTACATCCAGGGACAAGGCCAAGCTGCAGTGTCATCCACTCTGCTGAGAAGGTGATTGGCTGCAGTCTCTAATCTCTCCAGGAGCTGTTTGTCTCCAGGACCCGGAGACTTGAAGCCAAGATTGCAGCCGACCCCTCTCATTCCAGAAACAAACTCTTTCAGTCCCTCCCTTCTTGCAAGAAGAACCAGGACCAGGACCTCACGCCACAAGAACAGTTTCTTCCCCACTGCAGTCAGCCTGCTGAACAGTGCCCCACTTATCCCCAGGTGACCCCCCCCCGCCAACCCCTAAAAAACGTAGACAGACAGACACTTTCACATTCTAAATTCTACTACTGTTCATTCAAACTCACACTTCTGTACACAATATTTATTTCATTCTAGATTGTGTGCATACTTATCTGTATATATGTTTGGACGGTCACTTTTCACATTCTAAATTGCACTACTTCTCATGCAAAGTCACTTTATACAGTATTTATTTTACTTATTCTAGCTTTATTCTAAAATTAGGTACACATTTCATATCTGTGTATATGTTTGCACCTGACACCAAGACAAATTCCTAGTACTGTAAAGTGCTCTTTGCTGACCCTTTGCTGTACCTGGCAATAAAACTTTTTCTGATTTCTGATATCTCTTTATTGCTTAAAAAAGATAATCCTGTTGGATTGTGCTTCATACAGGACAATTTCTTTGCTTAACTGTGATGTTAAAATTTTAGTGAAGGTGCTTGCTTTAAGACTTGAAGATGTTCTCCGCGCCATCATTTCTCCTGATCAAACAGGGTTTATAAAGAATCATCAGTCTTTTTTTAATATCTGCCATTTAATGAATGTGGTATATTCTCAACATCAGGCATTTGACAGGGTGGAGTGGAAGTATCTTTTTTTAGTTTTGGAAAAATTTGGAATTGGTCCGGCGTTTCTTTGTTAGATTAAGTTACTTTACAGTGCTCCTTCTGCTGTAATCCTGACCAATAGTCTGTATTCCCAACCTTTTAACTTGCATTGTGGAACCCATCAGGGCTGTCCATTAAGCCCGTTATTATTTGCCCTAACTATTGAGCCTTTAGCAGCTGCTCTACACAAGTGTCGGCAGATTACTGGAATTACAAGTCGTGATACCATGCATAAATTAACGCTGTATGCAGACGATTTACTACTTTTCATCTCTAATCCACAGAAAGAATCTAATCTTTCAGGAAGAATTCAGAAAGAATTCTGACCCCTTCACTTCTTGCACAATTTTTAAAAAATCAAAAACTGAAATCTCATTTAGCCAAGTATTCAGACCCTTGGCCAAGGGACTCCAAAATTAGCTGTGGTCCAGACTGTTTGCCTTTGCATATCTTGATGCATCTCAAGGAATGAACTGGACTTCATTTCAAAAGGCATACACCTGTATGTACAAGGACTCACATTTCACAGTGTGCCAAAAACCAAGCCACTGAAGTCCCAGGAACTTTCCATACACCATACTCTCTAAAACAGTTGTGTTGAGACATACAGATTGCTCTGAAAGTATTGGAATGGAAAGGTCAAATATTTTGTTTTTGCTATATACCAGACATTTGGATTTGATACCATAAGATAAACCTGAGCTAGACAAATCAGCTTTCATTTCCTTATAAACAAATATCAGATCCATACACAATATATAGGAACAGGCAGACACTTAATTTAAGGTTGCAGAGATCTTCATCAAACCTGTGATCCACCAAGATGAAGCTGCTGCATTCTTTTGTGATGCTTTACCAGGCTTTTACTGCAGGTTCTTACCATTATTATTTGCTTTGGGTTTCTTTCAATTACATTTTATCCTACATCCTTTGGGTTTCTTTCAATTACATTTTAGGAGCTGAAATACATGCTCAACTGAGTTCAGGGCTAAAACCTTGAACTTTTTTTTTTTTCAGATTAAGTACTTTTTTGTGCTGCTGAATGATGTTTTCATTATATTTGATGCATTTCTCTGCAAATTGACAGACAAAATATTTCCGTAGACTGCTACCATCATTGTTATATTGTCAGTACTAGATTAGCGAGCTGTTGTAGAAGCAATAAATTTTAAAAAATATTCTAAGAGGCTGTTGCTGTCATTACAAATTATTGTGTAAAAATTGATGCCAAAATGTACAAAAACTGCAGGGGTCAGTATACTTTATCAACCAACTGTTTATATGAATATTTTTGGTCAACAGAAAATAATGCTCTGAAAACATTTTGTTAAAAACATTTATTGTGCCCCCTGCCCCCAAACACCATCACAATTGTTTTGTTTACCAAGCATCTCTTTCCACTCAACCAAGATGTTTCCATGCTATGTCCTTAATTCATTAGTTACGTTGAGTAACGCATGTCCTCTCCGATGCAATAACCTGATAAAATACAGTGATGAAGAAACATAAAATAAAATCAAATATTACTACAGGGGATAAAAAGCACTGAATACTTGTTTTTAAAACCTCTAGGTGAAAACCTATAAAGACAGGGAAAGCAACTGAAAAGAAGTCTTCATTTAAGTATGTGGAGTGTTTATAGACCTGTCAACTGACAGTGCAATAGGATTGAAACCACTGATTGCCTCCAAGCAAACATGAAACTAATCAGTGCCAGCCTGTGCTGTCCCAGAGAACAAACTCAACCCAATGTGCATGAGACTCACTGCTGACAAAAACTTTTTTTTTCACAAATCATGTATTCAACATAAATTATTTTTGAATATATGTATAGATTTTGTATGTAGATCAAAATAACTCTACACATAAGACATGGGATTTGCTAGAACCAAAACCAAGCAAGCATTTTCCTCTCATATGAAAAAAAAATTTGGGCCGAGCAAAGGTAAGCACTGACTGATCTGTCTGTTTCATGCTCTTGGACAATAAAACTAATGTTAATGAAAACTACAAGACAGTAAAATCAATTTGTTTTCTTTAAAGCTTTACATCTGTACCATCACACTCTTGACAGAATAGTTCAGCATTCAGAGATGAAGTAGTGAACCCTTGAATTTATCTTTAATTTAAGAAATTCCATTTTGCAAGTTGGGTGACTTATTACCTGGAGGAAGAACGCCTGGTCATACAATTTGGATGATTACGGTTTTAGAAAGACAAATGTATGTACAGGTAAGAACAAATTATTTTAAGAGGGGAAAATACTAAGGTTTTGTTTTGTTTATTTGGAAAACTGTCTGTTTATTTCCAATAAATGTTATATGTACAAACAAATCAGTGCCTTTCCTAACTTTATGTATTTTAACCTAACGGGGCAAAAATAAGTAATCAATCAGAATTAGTACATGTAAGAAGAGGAAAACCAGTCACACGTACTTTGACTAAATTTGGAAAATGTCTCAAGTTTTAACAATAACAGTATTGAATAATAATGGCCCTTTTTACTTCAGGTGGAATTGGTTTTTAAATTCTTTAGTCCAAAGGCTTATTTCATGACTAAAACTCCGGCACCCCATCTAGTCAGCTTTATTGGCCTGTTCTCTCTAGGTTGACTTAGCCCCTACTAGGGCCATAAGACCATCTGTGCTCATGGACTTGGGACGCTCCAGAGGGAAGCCCAGTGCTCTGCTCCAAATCAGCTGAGCCAGTACACCAAGGGCCCGCGACACTCCAAACAGCACTGTGTAGTAGTTCATCTCAGTCATGCTGTAATACTGCACATATGTACACAAATTAGCCAACATTTCTGTTATGAAGCAAAGATATTATATTAAATGCAGAGCAGATTATATCTTGACAAGAACAATCAACAGCAAGAGAGTTGGTTATCTGTTGATAAATGCCTCAAAATCTGTACTGAAGTTAAGTTTCATATGAACATTAAATGAGTTACATTGTAGTACAAGTACTACAGAAGTTTAGCTCACAAATGTTCTGTTAATGGCTTAATGGTTAATACTGAAATCTTTCTCTCCTGTTTAAAGCAATATCTTACCATACCCTTAAACATGTGAGTGTTTAAAGTGTTAAATCTTCTCCTCCATTTTAAGATAAATTCTGAAGAAATTTCAGTCAAAATCAATGAGACTTTCTCCCCATTCTAAAGTGTTATGTGAACATTAACTGAAGTTCTAGTCCTACATTTATCATTATACACTGTGCTCTTGTCACATGATTGACTAATTAATTGCATGGAATGCTGTATAAATAAAAGTATAAAAGTATATGCCTAAATGAAATAGTTACATCATCTCCTTATGTTAAATCAACTCAATTTTTAACTTGTATATAACATGTCACATTTTAAGTAAATAAGAAGTAAAAAACAAACAAAACAAAAACAACAAAAAAAAACACCAACAAATTTCAATCTAAAATCCCACACCAGACTCCAGATAATATGGTTAATATCTTATGTGGGTAATGCCTCACCTGCAGTAGTACTCCACTGTGGGCATCAACATTGGGCCATGGGTTCTTAGCCTTGCCCTGCTCCAGCAGCACATTGGGCACAATCTTGTAGAGCTGAGACACCATCTTGAACATGGGGTCATTGGGAAGGTGTTTCAGGGCAAACTCTCTCTGGCATGTGTAGCGTGGATCGGTCTTTCTCAGGACAGCATGCCCATAGCCAGGTACCACCTACAATATACATATATACACACAAAAAAAGATTTTTATAATTGAAGAAACAAATGACAAAATCCTTGACATAGCCATAATGCATGAACCTTTGCCTGGAAGACAATACATTCACAGTAGAACAATGGAGGGAGGTTTAAGGTGTTTGTGTGTGTGTGTGTGTGTGTCAGGGGGTGCTGGGAAGGTAAATACAATACATCAAAATGTTAAAAAAAAAAAAAAAAAAGGCAAAATGTAAACTAGCTACTCTTGAAATTCTCACCCTGCCAGATTTTAGTGTATTCCAGATGTAATCTCTCATATTTTCATCTGACACTTCACCGCCAAGCTCCTTCTGGAGGGCTGTCAGCCATACAAGCACCTCCTGCAGGAAAAAGACAAAAAACAACAAACACGCAGTTTTTCATTATACAGGATTTATATTCATGTAAATATAGCAGCATATTCCAGACTTTCCTGAAATTCAAATGTATTTACAATTTGTATTTACAAATGTATTTACAATTTCATGTCATGTGTGTGCACATAATGTAAGACAATTCAAATTCAACTACAACACATACACAGTTGCATTTTCATCAGTGGCGGCTGCTGCTAAAAAATCTTTTGGGAGGGCGCAAACAAACTTAAAATGAAACTGTTAGTAATGCCAAGATAAAATATTGAAAATGTTACTGTTAAAGTCAACTGTAAGAGAATGCAATAAATGCACTACGAATCAGTAAATTTAGATCAGTGTGGGTTCATCATCAGTAATTTATTATCAGTATTGAAAGTAAATCATTAAAAAAAAAAAAAAACACACACACACACAGGAAAATGGCACTATTTGAAATAAAATTTTGCTCTCCTTTCTTTCTGGCTTGCAAATTTCTCAAAGAGCTCATCTCAAGTCAGTCATCTCAGTCACCAGTCTTTTTTCCATTGACAGCAGGGCCAATGCATTCAGCCTCTCCTGGGTCATGCTATTTCTCAGAAAAGTCTTAATTAAGTCTTAATTGAAGTAGCATTCTTCTCTGGCTAACTTTAAGGGGACGGCACCCCAGTGCCCCCTATTAACCGGCGGCCACTGATCTTTATGTACAACAATGCACAACACTTTCCAAAATTAAAATGCAGCCATTTAAGTCTCAGAAAATCATGCTTAAAACTTTTAAATAAATAAATAAATAAATATCACCACCAGCCAATCATGGGCATCTGTGAGCTTATGCAAGCAGAAGCTGCCCTATGAAACTGCAAGAGCTGGAAAAAGCGATGTTGGTTGGCTTCATGTAACTCAGAGGACGCAAGTCCACCCAGATTGGTAGCCGTCATTTGATAGAAGAGACCTGACTGGTGGGTGAAAATTAGCCAAGACTAAATTGTGGAGAACTTGGGGGTGTGGGGTGGTTACCTGGTTAGCGAGTCCATGCAGGGGTCCAGCCAGGCCATTCATGGCTGCACTGAAGGCAAGATAAGGGTCAGACAGGGCACTTCCCACCAGGTGACTGGTATGGGCACTGACATTACCACCTTCATGGTCACTGAATCAGGAGAGAAATGTACACATGTAGTTTCCAATATTATAAAAGTTACCCATTTTATCCATAAGTTAACATTTTTCATGATTGATAATAACAGACTGGTCTTTTGGGAGAGGTACAGAGTACAGTTGCTTCATGGGGCAAAAAATATCCCTGTTCATCCTTTAAACAATAAAAATAAGAAAAACAATAATATATTTCATATAAATAGTAAAATCATCTCAGGGGGTTTGTCCTTGCCACAGGCTTGCTCATTAGGGATAAAATAGTAACTTTACTTTAAACTTTATATTATTTTTCCCTTCTCTGTTTCTATACTTCTGTACAGCTGCTTTCAAGTACTGACTTTTTTTATTATTATCTTGACTGTCACCAGTAATGAGAACTAAAAGGCATGCAGCAAGCTTCAATTTGTGACTCCCTCCTCATCTGCCTGCCCTGCTCCATCATCCTGTACTGTCATGCTCTGTCTGTAGTGAGTAAAGCATAATTGAATGCACATGTAGAGGAGCTGGTGGTCAAGAAAACTGCAAAATAATTTGGTACGGTGTTAACTTTAATAAAGATGTTAGGAATTTCCTGTTTTATTTTTAAAATCTGCAGCTTTTGAAAATTGTCCAGTGCCACGTTAATTAACATGAATCGTGTAGCTTAACTAGATAGCTGATGTTAGCTAACTATGGACAAGAAACAGAAACAAGAAAACTAAATGGCCATACTAAAAATTTCCACACTTTTCCCTCACTCCTCTGCCTGTCCAAACCTGCCTTCTACACATCAGATGTTGTCAACATGGATCAAAGTTCTCAGGTAGAGTCATCCCAACGGTCAGTATTCAGACATTACCAGAAGATAATGGAAAAGCACAGCTACAGCAGTTCACCGTGTTCCATTATGAGAAGAAGAAAATGCACTGCACCTTTTGTGCTCAAGCAGGGAATTTATTATATGAAGGACATCACATGCCAGGCTGTAGGCATGTATCTGGAACTCTGGTGACATCTCTAGATGAGCTTAACCATCATGGTGAGGGAACCCTAAACACTATTAAGCTGCTGCTTGAAAATGCTGACTATCATGTAAGAATTAACATGTGCAACTGGAGGAATAGGATCATTTTTAAAAGTAAGAACATTGCCTGTCCTTCCCTTGTCTGCCCCATCGGCTGGAACTGGTGATGCTAACAACCCAAAAGTTAGGGCCAATGAGTGACAGAGTCTATACCCTTGTTCAGCTAGTGTGGAAAACCCATCAGCTCAATCCCAAAAGGAAGTGAGAGCTGAAGGAAATAAGTACATAATTTAAAGACCACAACAGGGCAGGGACAATATTCCACCCCTTCACTGTCCTTGTTCCTCAGAAATAGTTCTGGTTTACCCATGGGTTTCCCCATTTGAGGTGGGATGTACTGCATACCTGTGAGTATTCACTGTTGCACAGGTGAACTGTAATCAAAACTCCACTAATAATTTGGCTCAAGGTGAGGCACTGGATTGAGCATGTTGAGTCAAAGTGAAGTACTTGCATGGACATGTGCATAAATATCCATTAGCACCCACCATTAGTCAATTCTAGGGACAAAAACATAGAATATGCTAGCCATGCCAAAAGTGGCCATTTGCTACTTTTATTAATCAAGGTTCCCCATAATAGTTAGTTATAGTGAATTACACAACATGACACATGGAAGCCATGCCCCTTTGCAACATGGGGTAGTGTAGTGGGTCAACAGCTTCAAGTTCCTTGGTGTTCATGAAGACCTCACATGGTCTACTCATACCAGTGGTGAAGAAAGCTCACCAGCACCTCTTCATCCTCATACTGTTGAGGAACTTCAGTATGAGTGTCCAGCCATTGGAGTAATAGACTGCTCTTGCTGCTATCAGACAGAAGCTGTCACAGCTTTAGGTGTCACCAGCAGAGCTACTTATCATTTTGTACTGTGTCTGGTTAGGATTATCCTACTCTAGCACAAGAACATCATTGCATACAGATGCTTAAAGCATACTTTGTGCATTTGACAATATATTTTTATATGTCATGTAATAAGCAGAAAAAATTATCTGACTGATTGCGCTGCATTTTTTCTGAAATTGGTATCACATCTCCATGCAACAAAAACTTTTTACAGGACAACCCAGAAAGTCTGGTGGCCGTGCAAGTTTAAGCAGTTCCATCTATGCTCATTACATCTTTCAATCCTCCAAATGCACTAAACAAATAAAAATAACAGTGTAGCTCTTGTAGCAGTTGTGTGCATGCAATAAATGAAGCACACACACAAGTACACTGACATAATTTTCAAATAATATAAGCAAAAACTTTCATAACCTGTGGATGGTTAGATAGAGTCTCATGAGCTCAGTAAACTGGGAATCACTGTAGCCCAACATGTTGGTGAAATTGTGAGACCAATCCAGGTTGGGATCAATGGCACCAATGCTGCTGCCCTCACGGTACAGGTTGCGGTAGATCTTAGCTGCCACACAGGGAAGCTTGGCAATCAAGTCCATGGAATCTTCATACACAAACTAAACCAGAAAACATTAATGGGACACTGAGTGAATACTTAAATTAGGCCACATTATATTAGTATAGTAAGATTGTCTGAACACATAATTGGCTTGTATATTACTATACTTTCCTCGAAATAAACAAACACTTGCCACCCAGTACATGCTCTTGTTGACTTCCTTGATTTGTTTTTTAATTTCTACCCAAGTTTATCCTTGTCACATTATACATACATACATATATACATACATATATACATACATATATATATATATATACACACACACATATATATACATATATATACACACTATATTGCCAAAAGTATTCGCTCACCTGCCTTGACTCGCATATGAACTTAAATGACATCCCATTCCTAATCCATAGGGTTCAATATGATGTCGGTCCACCCTTTGCAGCTATAACAGCTTCAACTCTTCTGGGAAGGCTGTCCACAAGGTTTAGGAGTGTGTTTATGGGAATTTTTGACCATTCTTCCAGAAGCGCATTTGTGAGGTCACACACTGATGTTGGACGAGAAGGCCTGGCTCTCAGTTTCCGCTCTAATTCATCCCAAAGGTGTTCTATCGGGTTGAGGTCAGGACTCTGTGCAGGCCAGTCAAGTTCATCCACACCAGACTCTGTCATCCATGTCTTTATGGACCTTGCTTTGTGCACTGGTGCACAGTCATGTTGGAAGAGGAAGGGGCCAGCTCCAAACTGTTCCCACAAAGTTGGGAGCATGGAATTGTCCAAAATGTCTTGGTATGCTGAAGCATTCAGAGTTCCTTTCACTGGAACTAAGGGGCCAAGCCCAGCTCCTGAAAAACAACCCCACACCATAATCCCCCCTCCACCAAACTTTACACTTGGCACAATGCAGTCAGACAAGTACCGTTCTCCAGGCAACCGCCAAACCCAGACTCGTCCATCAGATTGCCAGATGGAGAAGCGCGATTCGTCACTCCAGAGAACGCATCTCCACTGCTCTAGAGTCCAGTGGCGGCGTGCTTACACCACTGCATCCGACGCTTTGCATTGCACTTGGTGATGTATGGCTTGGATGCAGCTGCTCGGCCATGGAAACCCATTCCATGAAGCTCTCTGCGCACTGTTCTTGAGCTAATCTGAAGGCCACATGAAGTTTGGAGGTCTGTAGCGATCGACTCTGCAGAAAGTTGGCGACCTCTTCGCACTATGCGCCTCAGCATCCGCTGACCCCGCTCCGTCAGTTTACGTGGCCTACCACTTTGTGGCTGAGTTGCTGTCGTTCCCAAACACTTCCACATTCTTATAATACAGCTGACTGTGGAATATTTAGGAGCGAGGAAATTTCACGACTGGATTTGTTGCACAGGTGGCATCCTATCACAGTTCCACGCTGGAATTCACTGAGCTCCTGAGAGCGACCCATTCTTTCACAAATGTTTGTAAAAACAGTCCGCATGCCTAGGTGCTTGATTTTATACACCTGTGGCCATGGAAGTGATTGGAACACCTGATTCTGATTATTTGGATGGGTGAGCGAATACTTTTGGCAATATAGTATAGTATAGTATATATATATATATATATATATATATATATATATATATATATATATATATATATATATATATATATATATATATATATATATATATGTTATAACAATAGTATTTTTATTGACTGTTTATTATTATTATTATTACCTCCCAGTACTTGCTTTTATGGACTCCCTCCGAGTAGGCTCGGGCAAAGCTGCTTTCGCTATTTAGAGCAGTGACAGCAGCACTAAACTGAGACATAGGGTGCAGGTTGGTTGGAAAGTTATCCAACATTGTGACCACATGAGAGGGGAGAGCTGCCCTCTTAGCCCATTCTTTTGACAACCAGTTCACCTGTTGAGACAATAAGGCAGAGTTAGGACTGCTGGAGGATTACTAATCAACAGTTGCACAGGCATAACAATCTGAAATAATAGTAAAAATGATTATTTCAACAGAAAGGTGCTGTTAGAGATAATTAAGCACTTTTGTTTGATAGAAAGAAAATGAAGTATAGCATCATAACCCCTTACATTTTGCAATCAGGCCAAAAACCATACAAAAAAATGTAGAGCCAGGAAAGAGAACATCTGCCACTATATATATCACTAAAAAACCCATTTACTTTCAAATACATCAAATCAGATATTTACTCCAGACACTTATTTGTATACTGTGTTGGATGTGTGAATTACATACTCCACAAATATGCAATCCTTCTGAATTGCTTAATGGTTTTGTGTGCCATATGTTGCAGGGCAACAAAATGCACACATACTCTAAAATCAAACTATTTGTAATCTGCTTATGATCCAAAAAAGAAAAGCTCATTTGTGAGACATGGTCGAGATAGTGTCATGGATTGAAATTGCATTGCTGCTTCTGGAAAAGGCTCAGTAATCTTTAATGAGGACAAAACTCTTGATGGTAGACAGACATGTACATCTCTCTCTATTTTTCAGTTTATATACTATATAATAAAAATGTAAAATGTAAAATAAAAAACTGTAACTTTTTGAGACTGTCTGTGAGTTATTAAATATTGAAGATCAATACATCATCTTATTTAAAAAAAAAAATTCCTAAAGCTTAAACTTTGCTTAAAAGGAAAATTATACAACTAGAGTACAGAAAAACAATATATAGCAAAATGTTTACATTCTTTTTTAAAACGTCAATGACCATATTCCATTCAAGACATTTATTCCTACACCTTTACTCACCTAAAAACTGGGTAGCATGCATACAGGTGATGAACAGAATAAGGAAAACACCCATTGGGGCTACTGTGAAAATGTCCACCTTACTAGTTTCCACAAGAGAGTCCACAGAAAACTTCACAAAGCCAACATCCATGTAAGAGTTGCAATTGCTAAATCATTAAATCACAGACACCAATGCAAAAATGCGAAATAAAGATGGTGTCATGATCATAAAACCTGGACAGCTGAAGATTGGAAATGAGTGATATGGTCTGATCAATCATCATTTATATAATTCCCAACAGCAGGTTGAGTTTATGTATGAAAAAGCCCAAGGACGCGTACAATTTGGACTGTCGGGTTCCAACTGTCCAACATGGGAGTGGATCTATGAAGATTTAGGTGGTCATATCCTGGTATTCTGCAGGCCCCATCATTAGCCTACATGGTTGTGTTACTACCAGCAATATTTAAAAAATTCTACATGATCAGATGCATCCTATGGTCCAAATGTAGTTTCCAAACAATAATGCTATTTTTCAAAATGATAATGCACCCATACACACAGCCAGAACTTCAACATCTGCCCTGGCCAGCTCAGTCACCTAACTTGAAAATCATCGAACCAGTGTGGGAAATTTTGGAGAAACAGGTTCCCTGCTCCAACCTCTCTGAAGCAACTAGAAGATATTCAGACGTTGTATGAATCTATTCCAAGAAGGTAGAAGGATGCAATTTGTTGTCATTTCTCTATTCAAATAATAAATGATGTCCGAATGAAATTGCATATAGCTGGGTATAAGCATATGTGATCATACCAATTTCATTTGTGCCAAATTTTATTGCGCATATGACATACAAATGTAGATCTAGATCTACTCATGGTTTCATAGATGAGATCCATGCTCAATAAGGTCAACAATGTCAGCGTCTATGGAGGCTGAGGATGGTCAACCTGCTCCCCTCAGCTATTCTCAAAATTCTAAAAGTTCTTGGGGGAGAACATATCGACCAGCTGGAGTACAACTTGGTCTGGGACATGGGTGCTGGGAATCAATTTATTATTATGGCTATAAAACTGGATGAGGTGATGCCAGAAAATGCAACTGAAATTGTAAAATTTTAAAAAGATATGGCTTGAGATTTAGCTTATCTTTTACACATACTACACTGCTAAAATACTATGTGCTTATAGAAAGCAGCCGGCACATCTATATTAGCAAGTCTAATTAGCATTCCTCACCTGTTCCTCATTGGGCACCTGGCCTGTGACTAGCAGCCAGAAGAGTCCCTCAGGCAGTGGTTCCTCACCTCCTGCAGCCTTTGGCAATAGCTGCTGACACTCAGGAATGCTGTAGCCACGAAAACGAATTCCCTGAAGACCATGAATGATTGAAGGTAAAAAGTTAGTAGGTAAACCTGTTTATCTGTTGCAATGCCTTAGTTCACAAAGTCAAACCTGAATTATAGTTAAAGTGGTGTATTGATACAAATCAGTCAAAATATCTATACAACGTTTGTATGCATTTTATAAAGGCTAAATATTATTTCACTTACCTCATCAGGGTCAAGCACAGAGGTCTCATATACTAGGCCCTTCATACCCCTCATACCTCCATAAACCTATAACAAATTTGTATATATTAATATATTAGACATACTAACATGTGTCTGTAATACTTGACATAGCGAAAAATCTAGCTAAATTGAAAACCCCAGTTAGTACATAGAGAATAAAATAGCATGCTTACATCTTAAGACTTGTCAATTATTTAAGCAAACAATTAAGCAAACTCATTTTTTTGTGACAATGGAATTAACAGAAACAAGCTGAACATTTTCCCAAAAGTTAAATAGATGTTTAACACACACCGAAATATTAAATAATAAAATTTTAAATATTTTAACAGAATATGCAAATGAATTCATGATGCTTAATATGTAAATGTGTGACATAATTTTGATTTACATTTCCTGAGACTGCTTTCTACGGAAGCCCAGAGAGGCCATGTGATATTTTTTTGCTTTTGTTTTGTCGTGATCACGACTTAATTTTCTCGTGATCTCGAGATAACAAAAGTTATTTTCTTGTGATCGCGAGATAACAAAAGTTGTTTTCTCGTGATCACGACATAATCAGAACCGCGGTGAAGTTAGTTTGATATTCGGAAGCGGTAGTTTAGGGACCGTTGACAAATTTCTATACGACTGAAATGTCGTACTTGTTACTTAACTGACTACGTTCCCCAGTTATTCTAATTTCTTCTTAAATATACATATGGCATGTGGCATTGCAAACAGCATTTGTTTATTTATAAATAAAAATTGAATTAATTGATAGTATTAATTATGTATCATGTGAATTAATTTGCTATTATTAATTTATTTTTTTAATAAAAAAAAAACTTTTTTTAAATTAAAAAATAAATTAATAATAGCAAATTAATTCACATGATACATAATTAATTCGAGATCACGAGAAAATTAAGTCGTGATCACGAGAAAACAAAAGCAAAAAAAATATCACATGGCCTCTCTGGGCTTCCGTAGCTTTCTCCTAATGTATAATTGCTTTGTATTTGTTGCTAGTGCTTGTAGCTATTTAACAGAAGATAAATTAGTTCCACAATTGGGATTCTATCATTACATTCACAATAAACTGTTATATTCCAAAGTAATGTTTTCCATGCAATGTGCACAATATTTTATCTCTGGTGGTCCAGAGGTACTGTCATCAAGCAGGGCACCAACTAAAATATTTTTATAAGCCTAAAACTTTTATAAGTTTAAACTTTACACATTTGTAATAATTGTATAGAAATGAACTCAATCATTTAAACAACAAATGTTGCCAATTGAGAAAAGACAGTCTAAGCAAAAGAGCCTAATACAGCTCTCCAACAGTCCTGGAGTTCAAATTTAGAACCTGGAGTTCAAATACACCCATACCACCAAATTCAAATGCATATTCGAGAACATTAAATACCCCAAGCATAATAAACTATGGTTGCAGTTTATCCATACAGTCACAGACAAATCTTGTTGTAAAAACAAAAAGACATCTCTTACCATATCCACAGTGATTTGGCCAATAGAAGTTTTGCCATACTGCTGCTTAAAGTTCTTGATTCTAGTCTGTTCTTTGGGAATGAGATCTGCCAGGACATCTTTCAAATTCTGCAAGAGTCAAGAAGCTAAAATATCAGAATATAATCTAAAAACAACTGCAGTTACACAATTCAAAAGCAAAGTCATGCAAAAACAGATTAAATAGCTAAAAGACATACAGTTGAAACCAGATATTTACATACACTTCAGAAAAAAACACAAACTTTTTTTTCTTTACTGTCAAACATTAAATCAGAGTAAACTTTTTCTGTTTTAGATCAATAAATATTAACATATTTTTTGCATTTGTTAAATGTCAGAATCTAGCGAGAGAGAATTTTATGGAATTTTTTTTTTTTTATTACTTTCATCAGTCAAAAATTTACATACACTTCCTTAGTATTTGGTAGAATTGCCCCGAAACTGTTTCGCTTGGGCCAAACGTTTCGGGTATCCTGCCACAAGCTTTCTACAATAGTTGCTGGAATTTTGGCCCATTCCTCTTGACAGAACTGACAGAAAATTCACAGGACAAACCTGACCTGTTTTGTTGTCAGGATCAGCAGCTTTCAGTGGGTTAACTCCTGGGTTTCAGTGGGTTTTCCTGATGTCTGCTGCATGCAGACATAGTACTTGCTTAGTGGAATCTGGGGTAGTTTTCCCCACTGGCATGATCTGTGCTTCAAGCCAAGCTTTGTACTTTGCCACTACCAGGTAAATGCTAACCCTAAAAAGTTGCATTATGCTGTGATTATATGTGGTCCAATAAACACTGTTATAACATTCTGAAACTACCTGTGACACTTCTTTGGTATTTGGAACCCTGTTTTTAAATGATATTGGTGTTGACTCAATGAGGCAGAGCCTAATTTACGCAAACAACTCAACTTTTGCATGAAACCTAAAACATACACAAGACTAGATTTTCAGCACATTTGCAAGGCTTGAGGAACGGTTATGCATAAGGGGCAGAGCTAAGATCAGAGAAATGCTTCTCAAGATGTGCAATCCAAGATTCAAGATTCAAGATTCAAGAAGCTTTATTGTCATTTCAACCACATATAGCTGGCGCAGTACATAGTGAAATGAAACAACGTTTCTCCAGGACCTGGTGCTACATAAACATACAACAAGTTCAACACAAAACAACAAACACCACCATAGAGCTAGGACAGAAGTTTGCTTCAGAAGACAGAATCCAGCTGAAACACCTCAATGCAAATCTGCAAGTAGGTGTTTGATGATGACAAGGGTTAGTTAAAAACCTGGCTGCCACCTGCCTATCAGTTTTCAGCAGGCATTTGACAGATTAAACACTGAGATATTGTCCATGGGAGGGAGCCTTAATAATTAACACAGTCTTAGTCAACTTGCCTCTGGGGCACTATTCATGTTTTTGCACTTGTTAAACTTATGTGCCATAATATCATTTTGTACAATAGTTGAGTAATTGATGTAGCCAACCTCAGACAAGTCATACCAAACTTCTAGCTACATGTCTCCTGTTCACCTAAAAGCAAACACACTGGACCACTCTTCCTCTTAGTTTAAAAATGGGTACAAAGCTAACTCGCTAATGGCTTCCATTAAAATCAGACTGTTTTCCTCTTAATGCAAGAATACAAACGAAGACTCAGGAAGATAGTGCTCATGTCTCTGTTGACCAGACCAACACTAAACACTATTGCATGGAACAATAGTGCAGTGTTTTTTTTTTTATTGTATATGAAACTAACATTAGCTAGGAAGCTGCAGGTTTTAGGGGGTTAGGGGGTGTAATGGTTATGTTATTAGTTGTGAGTTTTAGGGAGATTACTGGGATTTTTCTTTAATTTGATTTTAACAGATACGTTTTCTACTGTGAAATAAAAGTTTTGTGTGGCTGTAATTGTCCCTGAAAAGCTTCGGTAAAAGAAAGAACTACTTTGAAGTTTTCATAAGTGCTTGAAATGTTCTGAACAGTTTTACTTACAATCATGATTCTTCTTTCGCTTGATTCAGTGGAAGGTAACAAGAGTTCAACATAATAAATTTGTGATTTGCCAAATAAGATGCTGGTCATATTGAAATTCAAAAAACAGTTGATTTTTTTGGCTTCTTCTATAAATTTTGTCCACTTATTACTGAATTTGGATTACATGATGTAATCAGAACAAACAGGAAAAGCATTTAATAGCTAAGGCACCAAAATGGAAGTATGGGCATATCTCAGCAATACCTTTATAAATTGAAATTAATCTTGTACACATATTTACAACACGAGCCAAGTTAACAATCAAGATTTGACATTATCTGTAATTAGAGAGAGCTATAGCAAGAGAGCAAGAGAGCAGGGCCTATAGCAAAATCTCAGAAAGGGTGAGGATAAAAAGTTCTTAGCCCCCTTTAATCGCTGCTTGCAGCTATATTTCAATATGGGTTTGAAATCTTTCACTCTGAGAGATTGTGGTGAATCATGTTACATTGTATACATAATGTGGTGTGGTATAAGGTTGAGTTACTTACCGTGGATGCACTAACATTTCTGGCTATCACAGCAACACCTGCTGCATTCTGGAAAAGAACAAAAAACAAAAAAAAAACAAAACAGTAACTCAGTGAACTATATAGGTGGAACATGTTAAACATCAGGTTCTCTCTCGCGATACTGTAAAGTCATACACCTATCGGTCTGCGCAGGGCTGCTTTCACACCACGTGACTAAAATACCTTACAGCCCTTGAGAGCGACAGCAATAAAAAAAAATGGTCAGAAAACACAACAATGTTATTATTGAGATAGCCTAACTTTGAATTTTTAATGTTAACACAGTTGATAAAAGTAGGCTAACAAATGTATGTTGAGTCAAAAAGAAGGCCCACTGTCTCCGATTATGAAAACCCCTGACATATAGGACCCTTTTGAATATTATTCCATACATAAGACGTACAAAAGCCTTAAATTAAATAAGCCTAAAGATAGATCTAAATAAACTATAAACTGTTAAAGCACTAAGACATTACAGTCTGAACATCATGACTCTCTTTTATTCAACTAATGCAGTATTAAGTTAAAATACATACATGACTTAGGTGAACAACGGGCCAGAACAGACTCCATCATTTGGCTGTTCTGTCTATTGAAAAAGGAATTCTCAGCACTATAAATACTAGTACGGTAACTGACTGTTTTGCTCAAGTCAAGTCTCTGAGATACTCTCTGATGATTCCACCCTCAAAGAAATAGGATAGAAAAGTCACCAAGATAAAAAATATTTATATGTTATAAACTATAAATTAAAAAAAAAAGAAAAAAAAAGAAAAGATAAAGCTATTCAAAACACCATTTAATGTAAATTGTGATAATCGTAATTAATAATCGCAATTACAATTTCAAGGGAATAATCGACAATTACAATTTTTGTCATAACCGTGCAGCGCTCTCTCTCTCTCATACATATATACATACATTATATATATATATATATATATATATATATATATATATATATATATATATATATATATATATATATATATATATATATACACACATATATATATTATATATATATATATATTATATATATATATATATATATATATATACACACACACACATACACACATACATACACACACACACACACACACACACACACACACACACACACACACATATATATACACACACACTGAGGGGAAAAATTATTTGATCCCCTGCTGATTTTGTACGTTTGCCCACTGGCAAAGAAATTTTAATGGTAGGTTTATCTGAATAGTGAGAGACAGAATAACAAAAAAATCCAGAAAAACACATTCAAAAAAAAGTTATACATTGATTTGCATTTTATTGAGTGAAATAAGTATTTGATCCCTTTGCAAAATATGACTTAGTACTTGATGGCAAACCCTTGTTGGCAATCACAGACGTCAGACATTTCTTGTAGTTGGCCACCAGATTTGCACACATCTCACATCTCAAGGAATTTGGGCCCACTCCTCTTTGCAGATCCTCTCCAAGTCATTAAGGATTTGTGGCTGACCCTTCAGCTCCCTCCACAGATTTTCTATGGGATTAAGGTCTGGAGACTGGCTAGGCCACTAAAGGACCTTAATGTGCTTCTTTTTGAACCACTCCTTTGTTGCCTTGGCCGTGTGTTTTGGGTCATTGTCAGGCTGGAATATCCATCCACGACCAATTTTCAATGCCCTGGCTGAGGGAAAGAGGTTCTCATCCAAGATTTAACGGTACATGACCCCGTCCATCGCCCCTTTGATGCGGTGCAGTTGTCCTGTCATCTGGGGATGGTGTACTTGGGGTCATAGGCAGCATTCCTTCTCCTCCAAACATGGCGAGTTGAGTTGATGCCAAAGAGCTGGATTTTGGTCTCATTTGACCACAACACTTTCACCCAGTTCTCCTCTGAATCATTCAGATGTTCACTGGCAAACTTCAGATGAGCCTGTACATGTGCTTTCTTTAGTAGGTGGACCTTGCGGGTGCTACTGGATTTCAGTCTTTCATGGCGTAGTGTGTTACCAATTGTTTTCTTGGTGACTATGGTCCCAGCTGCCTTGAGATCATTGACAAAATCCTCCAGTGTAATTCTGGGCTGATTCCTCACCGTTCTCATGATCACTGAAACTCCATGAGGTGAGATCTTGCATGGAGCCCCAGACCGAGGAAGATTGACAGTCCTTTTGTGTTTCATCCATTTGGGAATAATCGCACCAACTGTTGTCACCTTCTCACCAAGCTCCTTGGCGATGGTCTTGTAGCTCATTCCAGCCTTGTGTAGGTCTACAATCTTGTCCCTGACATCCATGGACAGCTCTTTGGCCATGATGGAGAGTTTGGAATCTGATTGATTGCTTCCTTCTGTGGACAGGTGTCTTTCATACAGGTAATGAGCTGAGATTAAGAGCACTCCCTGAGAGTGCTCCTACTGTAATCTCAGTTCCTTACCTGTATAAAAGACACCTGGGAGCCAGAAATCTTTCTGATAGATAGGGGATCAAATACTTATTTCACTCAATAAAATGCAAATCAATGTAGAACTTTTCTGAAATGCATTTTTCTAGATTTTTTTGTTGTTATTCTGCCTCTCACTTAAATTATTATTAAAATTACAGACTTCATTTCTTTGTCAGTGGGCAAACGTACAAAATCAGCAGGGGATCAAATAATTTTTTCCCCTCACTGTATATTTTTTATATATATATATATATATATATATATATATATATATATATATATATATATATATATATATATATATATATATATATATATATATTACACATACACACACATACATACATATATACATATAAACACTACCATTCAAAAGTTTGGAAACACCTTTTACTTCACCTTTTAATTTTTTTGGGGGTTGGCATGCACCTGATGTCACATGATGTCATCAGAATACATGCAACACAGTTCGCCTGATTGAGCCTGTTTGGATATGTCAAATGTGTATTTTGCAGTAATTTTGTGATTCTTCTAAATATTGAATGAATACACCGTTCGCTAGATAGATGCATGGCGAGTGGATATATAGGGCGCCAATACTTTTAACGTGGATTGGATAGATGGGGTGGAGTAGATAGTAGGGATGCAACAATACAGTTAACCCACGGTTCAATGATATCTCTGGGTGATGGAGCTGTAGATGTGCAGTCATGTTGGAAGTATTTCCATGTCAGTATCTAACTCGTGTGTAACACTGCTTAAACACAGTCATTTTTTGTTTACCGTTTTTGTTTCATCGGCATCATGGTCAACAACAAATGTCCCCACACCACAGATCTGAATCACGGCGCTGCTTCCTCATGTTTCTGTCTCACTTCACCGCTCTCCAGGGTTAGAGTGAAATCTGACACCAGCATCACAAACATGGTCACCGCCCCTAACTTTAGCGCTCACTGATTGGATATTTACTCGTGGGGAGGCGTGTCTGTCTCAGCGCGTAGACATACCGTGCAGGCAAACATACACAGGAGGTACAGAGAGCGCATGCAATACAATTTTTTTTTTTTTTTAAACGCCTGGTTATTATTGTTTTAAGGAAAAAAACGAAAAACCGCGGTTCACATGCGTATTGAACCATGGAGGTCGTACCGAACGGTTCAATATTATATTGAGTATTGTGGCATCCCTAGTAGATAGCTAAATGAATCAAGAAATGTCACCTATTTTTGGAATTTTAATTAGTTTTTGCAACTTTACTAACTACACTCATATTCATAGCTCTGGTACTGTATCATCTGGTGTAGATGTGGTGCAAACAGGGGAGAGCTGACCTTCTCTCACACACACACACGACTCCAAGTGGGATCCTCAGAAATGTGTACTTCAAGGTAGGGCTTGAATTTCTTTCTTAAATATTAGCAAAATTATATTTGTTCGAATTATATTCAAATTCTAAAGGCAATTCTTAATGTTAGGGGAAAAAGTACTGCATTGTCTGCTATTCCCTGCGGGCGCAAGTGAGTGCAATAATCAATTATAAACCAAATCAAGCATCACATCTTTTATTGAAATGAAATGACATTCACTTTCTAAAGAGCATAACTTTTTAAACAACTGTTCTTAAAAAAATATAATTTCCTTAATGTGCATAAAAGGAAAATTAGGTAACAAAAGTGCACAAAACAGACTAATGTTTGTACTACATGAAGACAAAATAGCAAACTGCCATTCAGAAACACCTCTAACCTACATATTGTTCATCAAAAAAAAAAAAAAAAAGACGGTCAACTTGTTCTGCAGCAAATGCTGAGCATTTTTTGTTGACAATGTTTCCAGCTGATGAAAACACACACTCAGCTCTGACCAATGTGCCAGGTATGGTCAAGTATGTCTCCGCAATATGCGCAAAATGTGGATACATACCGCATAATTTTTGCCACCAACTAAGAGGGTTTTCGTCAGCAGGTAGCATTGCTTCTCATTCATAGATATGCAGCTCACTCTCTTTTTCATTTTTCAAATTAACCATGGACCCGCACCGCTGCACTGGACAACAGACTAACAACTGTGTCAGTTACGTCGTCACAGTTTTTGCATTCGAATTTGCTTTTTTTCCAAAATTCGACAAATATTGAAATTCTAATTTTTTTTGACAGCTCTACTCCAAAGTACCTCCAAAGTTACTCCCTCTCTCCACAGGGGTGATGGTAATCATGAGTGGAGTGTTGGTCCGATTTTCCTGAAGTCCACAAGACTTTCCTGTGTCATGTGTGTAAAAAGAGTAGAACAGGTGGCTCAAGACACAACCTTGTAGTGCTCTGGTGATTAGTGTGATCGTTTTGGACACAAACTGGCCCACTTTCACTATCTAGAGTCTGCCTTTAAGGAAATCAGGACCCAGGCATTAAACCTGAAGGCCCCGAGCTTGGAGCCCAGCTATCTGGGGCTATGGTATTGAAGGCTGAACTATAGTTTAACAGCAGCCTCATATAGTTGTTCTTTTGCCTCTTTTTTGCTTCTTTTGTTGCTCTCAGTGTGGGTGAGGGTGATGTGAAAGGCATGAGAGATTCTCTGTAGACCTGTTTGAGCAGTAGGTGGAGTGGGTCAATGTTGGCAGAGAAGGAGGATCAGATCAAATTCTTAAGATAATTTTTAAACCAGATGGGGACCAGTCTCAGCTAGTGACTCATCAAAGATGGAGGTGAACATGCCAGCAAGCTGATCAGGCGGGATCTCGGTACAGGCCAGAAATTACATCTGGGCCAGACAATTTTCTTTGCTGTACCTGGCAATAAAACTTTTTCTGATTCTGATATTCTCATGCTTCAGAGCCGTCTGAACCTCGTCCTTTGAGACGATGATTGCATTCTTATATTCAGCAGAGCTGCTTCCCTCTATAATGCTAGCTAATGGCTAATTTTAGAACAGTTAGCCTCAAAGTATGCAGAGGAGACATTTAACTCACCATTTAAGTCAGCAGTCACCACAGTAGTGGATTTGCCTCTGAACTCACTGATTGTCCTTAGCCCCCGCCACATAATAATGAATAATGGGTAGAATAATGGGTAGGTTTTTTTTTTTTGGACGCTTAGAGAGCTCATGTAGTAATTGTTCCCTGTTGTGCCCAGAGTATCTCAAATGGCCACTCCTGGATTATTGATTATATAACCCACCTTTAGCAGAAGAATTCATTCAGATATCTACAGAAACATTTTGTACATCAATTTTCAGTTCAATTATTCCACCAGGTCTCCCCTATCTGCTACTGAACTGCAAGAGTGAAGGCTTCAGAGATGTGTGCCAGTCAACTGTATATTTTTGAGCTGCTGCTCCATGCTGCATCATGGGGTATCCAATGTGATGCACCCCCTTTAACAAGCATGAGTTCACAGAAAGCCATGTTTGGGTTGTACTGATGTGATTATTACTGGTTTAGCACCATCAACAAAACATCAATATCACAGACAGTAAGGAAAAAAACATTCTGCTATGAAACCTGCTGCCTCCCTACCAGGCAAGCTTAATACTTTTTATGCTTGCTTTGAGACAAACATCCCTGACCCCAAAGAGAGAGCTCCTGTGGCTGGTGCTAAAGAGATTAATACACACTCTGTCTTGAACATAACCTGATCCTTCCAATGGGAGAATATTGACAAGGCCAAGGGTCCAGATGGCATCCCTGGCAACATCATTAAAGTGTGCACAGGTTAAATGGCTGGTGTTCTCAACCTGTACTCCCCACATTTCAAAATATCCACCATTGTGTCCATACCAAAGAAATCTGCGGAAAACTGCTTGAACAACTGGTGCCCTGTTGCTCTGACCCTCATGGTGAGTAAATACTTTGAGAGCTTCACCAAAGACAACATCCGCTCTGTGCTACCTGCGTGGTATGACCTACTGCTTATCGCAAGCTTGCATCTTCTCATCTACCCTCCTGTACTCCTTATACACCTAGTATTGTGTGACCACTAAGGATGCAACAATACAGTTAACCCACGATTCAATACGTACCTCGGTTTTTTAACCACGGTTTTCGGTTCGGTTGGCTTGGCAAATTAAAGTGGTTTTTTCATTATTCTTTGCTTAGGTGACAGGAACAGTAAGATGTTAAGAAGAAAAAAATGGGTTTTAGTTGTAATTTTCTTTATTTTACTTAACTATCTGTCGTTAAAGCAAGGCTTGGTGCTTTAGCCAATTCGGTTGAGCACTTTTATAAAGGTGTTAAAAGCCCACATTACTGAACACCGAAAATGGCTGCAAATCTCTGGCAATAAACACCCCTTCTGCATTTGTTATTTTTTTGTGTCTCTCGGAACTAGTTGGAAATGACTGCTGGAAGGAATCAGGTAGAGACTGTTGCTTTTTGGATGCCTGTGTTACCTGCTCTGCCATCCTGCTTCCAGACAGTGATATTGCTGGGTGATGAAGCTGCAGATGTGCAGTCATGTTGGAAGTATTTCCATTTGCGTAGGTAACTTGTGTGTAACAGTGCTCGCACAGTAATTTTTTTGTTTACCATTTTTGTTTAATCAGCATCAGAGTCAACAGCAAATCCGAAATGTCCCCACACCTCAAATTTGAAAGACGGCACTGCTTCCTCATATTTCTGTCTCACTTCACCGCTCACCATGGTTAGAGCATCGCAAGCAAGGTTAAGCACCCCTAACTTTAACGCTCACTGATTGGATATTTACTTGCGGGGTGGCATTTATCTGTTTTAGCACGTAGACATACAGTACAGGCAAACACAAACAACCAGTTCAGAGAGTAATAAAACGCATAAAAATTATTTCAATGAAAAAAACAAACAATTCACATACGCATACTGAACTGTGGAGATCGTACCGAATGGTTCAATATTATATTGAGTATTGTGGCATCCCTAGTGAACACAAACAGCCCCAATGACATCGCATTTGCAGATGACAATGGTGGTAGGTCTGAACACGACAACAGTGAAATAGCCTACAGCGAAAACCACCTCAGTTTCAACATCAACAAAACCAAGGAGCTTTTAGTGGATTCTATAAGACAGAACAGGGAGCACACCCCAATCAGGACTGACAAGCATCAGTGTAGAAAGTCAAAAGATTTACAGTTCTTCTGTATTCAGATTACTGAGCAAAACTATAATACTACTGCCATATTCCACAGCTGGGATAAGGTTCTTATAATGAAATTCAAAAATAACACTTCTCATTTAAACCAAAAGGTTTACAAAAAAGGTTCTGTAAAATTTTGTAACCTTTTCCAGTCTGATGAACATCAACAATTCTTTTTCTGAAGTCAACAGAAATCTGCATTGGCTGTGCCATTATACATGTCTACAAACGTGCTGTGACCTTTAGCTTTTAACAATGTACACTGTCTCTGCAGCTTTATAGACATATAAAAATACAGAATAAAAATTACAAAGTTTAAAAAATAAATTCATATTTATCCCTAATGAGCAAGCCTCAGGCAACAGTGGCAAGGAAAAACTCACTGGGATGATACAAGGAAGAAAATTTGAGAGAAACCAGACTCATGACTCATCTACCTCTTTGCACTGTATATTTCTATCTGTCTGGGTTTTTTCAGAGAGAAGACCAGCTGATACTCAAAACATGCAGCTAGCTAATGAGAAAACTTTGTGCAAAAGTGTAAACACATCTGTGCATCATACATACCCATGAACCCACTCTCTGCATCTTGACACACAAGTGTGTAAACACAGAAGTATTAATTAAGCCTAAGAACTAGTTTACAGTACAGTAACTTTGTCCAAATTAAGAGCCATTCCTACAGGAACACCAACTATACAGTGTGCACAAAACAGTTAGAACACACTCAGCAGAAATGCATCAAGGGTCATTGAGAACTGAGAGGTACAAGTATCTATATGCATTTGCCCTTTTGTTTAAATCCTTCGGATGCCAAAGTCATCTGTGAACATCCAAGGCAAGGCTGCCATTTCCCATTGACATCTCGCTCTGTCAGTCAGAAAGATTTTAGCAGAAGCACAGCAAACAGAGGTCTTCTTCAGGCCCACAGTCAGATGTCCTATAATGTTTTACTAGCAGCAATAGTTTAAAAAGAAGACGTGATGATTACAGTGTGTTTAAGAAGGGTGATAGTGACCTTTGGTTAGCTCCCTATCAGCCAAGCTGTACAAGTGCTCACGTCCGTTCTAAGTACTAAAGCCGATTACTAAAGGCATAATAAAACATCAATCTAGCAAACGTATTAAATTATCCACTAGTACAGGCCACACAAGAAGGGTCGGGCATGTTTTACAGAAGAGAAGACGACACAGGTCTATGCACAAGCATCGAGTTACATAGGGGGATTAAAATATAACATCGAGATGGTCTGTAAGGGAAAACCTGCAATGCTATGAGTTGGCAACTAGTCAGCTGTTTCAGAGGAAATAAAGGAGGTCACGTCAGTTAGCCACCATGTCTTAACAGCCAACGTAACAGAAAATGAGAAACACGAGAAAATTTGCAACAAAAAAGCGAAGACAGGTTATTTTGGTTAGCCAGAATACGACCGTCTTGCTCACTCTCGGAATGTCATAGCAGCTAGTCAGCTAGTTCTGCTAGTTAGCTTAGCACTACAAATGGCTAAAGAAATGATACCGCGAAGAGGTAAACTGTCAATTGTTACCATTAGCAAAAAACATGAACCGACATGTACTACAACGCGTTAAAACAGTTTTGAAACCACAACTCTAACAAGAACAGATAATGTTACGTATTTAATGGATACACCCGCCCTTTACGAGATACGGCAGCGATAGCTAGCTACCTGTGTAGCTACAGCTCACCCTCGGTCCAGCAGCCGATGTGCCACATTGAACTTTAAAAGCTAGGGTTAGTTGATTATATCTGCTGGAAATGGTGTGTGAAGTCATGATATGCTCTTATCTAACACTCTAATGTGCATGCCGTAACTCAACCTCGTATTCTGCAGAATTACGAAAACGTAATATTAAAATTCATAAAACGAAATGATCAGCTAAACGAAGCTAGCCTGGTAGCCTATCGGGCAGAAATCGGATAAAGTGAATAATTCTTACCTTTGAACACAGAACCCTATGGGCCAACCTACTAATAGTCAGAAGAGACATAATGCCTGTATTTGTAAATGTGTTCTAATATATAAATACTAGTAATTTGTATTGATCAATCCGCTGCCGGTGCGCCGCGGAACTGGTTGAAGGTGCCCCTACAGTGGTTTAACGTGAAGGTTGAAAAAGGCACTCGGTCTTAAAAGTAGTCGCAAGTTGAATACCAAATGGCCCAAAACACAGGATGTAGTGCACTAACTAGGGCGCGGAAGCCATTATTTTTTTACCAAGAGTAGTGTATTGAAGTAGGAAGCGTTAAACCATATAATATTTATCCCTATTTTGGATTGGATGGGGCTCGGTACATGAAACAGCGAAAAGCACCCGTATTCGCTAGACTTATATATTACTGCATTTCATTGGCTGTCGACGGGTGCGTTCTTTCATACGATTGGTTACATTCTGCGAAGCCTATATGGTCATTGTAAAGGCGTTCTGAGATGTGCCTGTAAAAAAAGAAGGTTAAATTGTACTAAAAAGCAAAATTTACAATTTTACAAAATCGAAACTATGTTTTTATACATAATAAGCCCATTCAATTGAATTTCGATTTAATCAGTTGATTTAGTATGATACTTCAATAAGAGAGTTCTTCCTTTTTCGCTTGAAATTCCTTTTGAAAAGTCAAAAAAAAAATCGTGCATGATCGAATTATAAACTAAGTGAATTCTCACTGAAACCATATGCACCAATATGGTTAATATGACTATAAAATACCTTGATTTCATTTAACAAACATCTACAGTTCCGCTTGAAAATATTGGATTGACAATTCTTTTGTTTTTGCTATACAGTGAAGACATTTGGGCTCAAGATCAAAAGATGAATATTAGATAATACATAAGAATCTTAGCTTTTATTTCCTGAAATTTACATCTAGATGGGTTTAACAAACTTAGAACATAGCACCTCTGGTGGCAGACCATCCTATGTGTAGGTGAACAAACATTGAACAGATAGTCCTAATGTAAATAACACTTAATATTTTGTTGCATATCCCTTGCTTGCAATAACTGCTTCATTAAACTTCAATCCGACAAACATTAAACTGTTGCATTTTTCCTTTATGATGCTTTTCCAGGTTTGCACCATGGCTTCTTTCAGTTGTTAATTGTATCGGAGTCTCTCCCATCAGTCTTATTTGGGTTAAGGTCTAATGATTGACTTGGACAGTCTACAATATCTACCAATTCACAGATTGCTGAATATTATAGATTTTGGATTGTAAACACATATATCCTGCCTCATAGTCTCTCTCGGTGCTGAAAAATAATTTAATGGCCATTTCAATTTGTTCATTTAATAGGATTAAATGGCCATTTCAAGTTTTTGTCCTTGAAAACAAGATTAAATTGGGCCCTCAATTTTACATGTTTAATTTTTATGAATGTTTAATAATATTAAATAACTATTTAATAATATTATGAAAGCAGAAGGTATCTTTGAAAATTTTCCTTTATCCAACACAATATGTCAAAACCTACTTTGGGATCTCAGATTTTTTTGTCTGTCTTTTTTGTCTCTCTGAAAGCCCCTAATCCTGATTTTCTAATAATATTGGGCTCTTGACTTGGACCAGAAAATATACCAAGAAATTTTTTTTTCTAATTTTGTTTTCTAACAATGTTTTCAAATCATGTTTACAACTGAATGATGAATATGCATTAGCCAAGATGGATTTTTTTAAAATACTTTTAATACTGCAGTTATAACACTTTATTACACTGTATAATTATATACAGTAATTAGGGATGAGCGTCTATACCAGGAGTGAACCGAAAATGCAAAATTTTGAGTAAACAGGGGCATAGCAATTGTCTGACCACTTTACCCTGTAAAAATCTATTAAATAGTAAGGCCTTCAGTGGAGACCCTGAGGAGAGTTTAGGAAAGGGATTTGGGTCCCTCTATCTCAGAAGAATATTGGTCTGATACCTAGAAAGATCTGTTTCCCAAATGCACCTACTCAGGAGTACATGACATTAATTTCTTAAATTAATAAATAGGAAATATTTTACACCTGTTCAACAGGCTAAAATAGTTAAATGCAAAACAGAAAAGGAAACATTCTTTTTATGATTTTTGTCAGTGATAAAAAATGAATAGTTTTTGAATAATGTACATTCTGTTTTAGAAAACATACTTCAGTTTCACGTCTCCCACCATCTTCTTGGTACATGGTCAACATATATTTAGTTCAGATACCAAATTATTGTACCTTGGACATATGTTCCAACTGTTACACAATGGCATTCTTAAACTGCGGCCCTCCTGACTCCTCCTGTAATCTGACTTACGATCTGTTACACCAAACAAAGTTTGTAGACCTCAAAATTTGTTTGTGGACTGCCTTGAAACGCTGAATGCCTTTCTTACTATCTCTGTCTGTACTCACATTTTATGGATTGCCCTACCATCACCATTTTTATCTTGATTCATTTTTTAAAACTTATATGGCTGCCAATCACTCATTTGTGGCTCAGTGGACGGTTTCTCGCCTACCATGAGGAAGGCCTGGGTTCCCAGCCAATGCCAAAACCCCAGCCACTGGATTCAGTAATTTTGTTTTGCTGGTTTTCCTTGACAACTTGGTGGTTCTGCAAATCTGTCCCCTTCATATGTCAATAATTACAGACCGGTATCACTTCTCTCCTTTCTTTCAAATATTCTTGAACAAATTGTTTATAATCAGTTGTCTGACTATCTCCTGCAGAATAACCTCCATGATCCCAACCAGTCTGGCTTCAAAGCAGCACATTCCACAGAGGCTGCCCTTTTGGCGGTCACTGAGAAACTACATGCTGCTAGATCAGCCAAGCTGTTGTCGGTCCTGATCCTCCTCAATCTTTCTGCAGCATTTGACACAGTAAACCACAAGACTCTCTTGTCCACCCTCAGGAGTCTTGGAATTTGTGGAACAGCATGGGAATGGTTGCTTCCTACCTGAATGGTCGCTCATATCAGGTAACATGGAAGGGAATGACATCTGCCTCACGCAGACTCTCTACTGGTGTCCCACAAGGCTCAGTACTTGGTCCTCTCCTTTTCTCCCTCTACACCCACACTCTTGGCAAAGTTATATCCTCACATGGCTTTTCATACCACTGCTATGCTGATAACACCCAACTTATCTTCTCCTTCCCTCCCTTAGATACCACAGCTTCTGCTTGGATCTCAGCGTGTCAGGCGGACATTTCATCTTGGATGACAGCTCATCAGCTGAAATTTAATCCCAGCAAAACTGAACTGCTGGTCATGTGATTCATCCAGGTGATTCATCCCCAGCCCAGGATCTTGCATTATCTCTGAACAACTCAATGATTTCCCCTTCTGCCACTGCTTGCAACCTTGGGGTAAAGATGGACAATCAGCTGTCCTTTTCCTCCCATGTTGCTAATGTGAAACGCTCATGTCGGTTTCTTCTGTACAACATTAGAAGGATTCGACCATTCCTATCCACACAGGCTACTCAAGTGCTTGTTCAGTCTCTGGTTATTTCGAGACTGGACTAATGCAACTCTTTACTGGCAGGTCTTCCTCTGAATGCCATTCGTCCACTGCAAATGATCCAAAATGCAGCTGCACGGCTTGTTTTCAACTTGTCTAAGTTCTGTACCACCCCACTGCTGCGTTCCCTCCACTGGATTTCGGTAGCTGCACGCATCAGATTCAAAGCACTGATGCTTGCCTACAAAGCCAAGAATGGACCAGCACCATCAAACCTCAAAGATTTTATTACTCCTCGCACTGCACCTCGCTCCCTCCGATCCCCTAGCACTGCCTGACTGGTCCCACTATCTCTCAGGGCAAAAGGTAGGTATTCATCTAGACTCTTCTCTGTTCTGGCACCGAGGTGGTGGAATGAACTTCCCCTAGATGTCCATACAGCAGAGTCTCTGACTGTCTTCAAACAACGTCTTAAGACCTACCTTTTCCTGAAGCACTTAATCTAGCTCTTATCTTTCCCTGTTTATGTATTATGTTTAATAAAAATTTTTTTTTAAAAACCATCCAATTTTAGGATAATGGTATCCTAAGTCTGTAACCTATTGAACCAGTGTTAATGTATTCAATGATAGAGACTTAAAGCACTTTTGTATGTCGCTCTGGATATGAGCGTCTGCCAAATGCCAGAAATGTAAATGTAACTGTAAAATATATTAGGCAGCAAGTGAACAGTCAGTTCTTGAAGTTGATGTGTTGGACACAGGAAAATGAGTAAGTATGGTTCGAAGTGACTTGGACAAGGGACAAATTATAATGGATAGACCGAGGAACATGGCACCAGGATGCACAAAAAGGAAAACGCCAGAGCTAACAGAGGCAATGTGATGCTCTGTGTAATACACTGCTGGGTAACTTTGGGTTCTGGCATATATGTGGATGTTACCTTGACACATACCACCTACCTAAACATTGTTGCAAGATCAACTATACACCTTTATGGCAACAGTATTCCCTTTCGCTCAGAAAGACAGCTTTTTTACTTTCAGCTGTACTAATGAACTTAGCTTCTAAGCCTTACCTGTCAGCTTCCACCCAAGAACTAAACATTATAATTAAACTCCATAATATTCTGTATTGTACAGCACTGCTATTATCTGCAATTATTTGTAAGTATGTGCAGTTATTTGTTATTATGGCTGTTTGCACATCTACATTACTGTAATCACTGTATATATCTACAGTATCATATTGTATGCATCATGCTGTTTAACTATACCTGTATACTGTTTATCATACTGTTTATCAGCTATTTGCAATACTTTGCTTTTGTACCTGTACTCTGACAATGACAACAATGAAAATAAAGTTGAACCTAACCTAACCTAATGGCACTGGCCTCTTTTAGCAGGATAGTGTGCCCTTGCAAACTGCAAAAATTATTCAGGAATGGTTTGCAAAACATGATAAAAATTATTTCCCAGATCTCAGTCTAATTGAGGATCTATGGGATGTGCTGTACAAAGATGACTGAAGCCCCACCTTCAACTTACAGGACTTACTCTTTTTTTTATCTGAGAGCTATTTTGACAAAATTAAGATGGCCAAGAGCTACTCTTATTATATTATTAGCTATTTACATAATGTTATATTATGTAGTTATTCACAACATTTACTTACATAGCTTATTGCCATAAACCAAACCATAAACTATTTTTGTGTGAACTTTAAATAATAATCAATTATTATGGTCAGATTTTATTCATTCACAAGGATTCTGTTATTTGGACCCCTGGCACATAACCTCAGACTATGATATGTCCAGGGAGTCAGATTTTAGTATGACACTGGAAATGTGCATGGGCTTATTGAGTTAATTAGATTTTTTTTTTCTTCAAATTGTACATATTCTATGAACCTTTATGCAAGCTACTCAGAAGTGGATTGTGAGGTACTGGTAGCTCACGAGCAACATGTTGGAGACCTCTGATATACATTGATCAGGCATAATATTATGACCCACTGACAGGGGAATTGATTGTCATGGACAATCCACTGCATCCAGCATAATCTCCAGACAGAGGAGCAGCTTCAGTGACAGGTTGTTGTCACTGACAGACTGAGGAGGTCGTTCCTCCCCATGCCATGTGACTCTTTAATTCCAAAAAAGTCAGTGCTGACATTACTCGCTGTACTACAAACTGTACACTATGCACCTTACACTCTATCTATCTATCTATCTATCTATCTATCTATCTATCTATCTATCTATCTATCTATCTATCTATCTATCTATCTATCTATCTATCTATCTATCTATCTATCTATCTATCACTGATTATCTCCTCATCATGTCACCTGTTAGTGGGTGGGATATATTAGGCAGCAAGTGAACATTTTGTTCTCAAGGTTGATGTGTTAGAAGCAGGAAAAATGGGCAAGCATAAGGATTTGAGTGAGTTTGACAAAGGCCAAATTGTGATGGCTAGACAACTGGATCAGAGCATCTCCAAAACTGCAGCTAAATATTTTCTTTTAAATCACGTGGATGGCCGGGTGCATGTGTGTCGATTACCAGGGGAACACATGGCACCAGGATGCACTATAGGAAGAAGGCAAGCCGGCAGAGGCAGCAAGGAAACCTTGGGTCCTGCCATCCATGTGGATGTTACTTTGACACGTACCACCTACCTAAGCAGACCATGTACACCCGTTCATGGAAAGTGTATTCCCTGATGGCTGTGGCCTCTTTCAGCAGTGCTGCAAAGCAAAAATGTTTCAGGAATGGTTTGATAAGCAGAACAACAAGCTTGTGGTGTTGACTTGGTGATATATTCTATATCTCGACACGCTCTGTCCTGGGCTGACTGTGGCCTTTGGCTGAGTGTGTGTCACCAATTGTTTATGACCTCATCTTATTACCATGAAATACTTTGTTTTGTCTTAGAAATTCTTTCTGTTCAGTTTTGAGAACATGTGCCGAACACAGACACTCAGTAACAGTTCCATCTTCTTTATCTTAGGTAACCATTTTCATAGTAAACTCGCAAAACTGTCAGTGAACACGTCAATCACCATGTCTGTTTCTGCTGATGTCTTTTGTTTAATAATGAAGACTGTACCTTTCTTCTGTATAAATACTCCCTGTTCATCTCATTAAATTTTGAAGAGTTCTGCTATTCAATCACTGTCTCTGCATGGTTTTTAGCATATCTTCCCTGAATTCAGCTCTGGAGGCAGCTGCAGCAGCACAACTCAGGTTTCTTCTTCAAGGGAAACTGAAAATTCTAACAGCTTTCTGGGGGCTCGTCTGGATATAACCACATGGAGCAGGAGGTAAATGGGAAAACTCTTCTTTCATTCTGCCACCATGTGGTTATATCCTGTTATCTCAGTTAGGATTCCACAGATTTCATAATCTTAACCTGTACTGTTTCTGTCAAATCCATGTCACTAACCATGAACTACAGCTATGAGAAATCTGTCTGTGCCTCTTTAGAATTGATTAATGTATGTTGTTTTACAAATGTCAGTATATAATTTGTAAAGATGGGCCAAAAAAACTAGGGCTAATGGCAATGGGCAATAGGCATGTGCCCTCTGGTTTTTACTGCAGATAGCCTAACTACACTCTGAACTGCAGGTTAAAATCAATGTCTGTGTGCTGCACTAGTGTCTAAAATCTATTCAGAAATACACTGTGTGTTGTGCTTGCACTGGTTTTACTAGAAACTATTTTTAGTGCAATGAGGAAATTTACAAAAGTCAGGATCAACATTCAAAAAATTGCTGTGGGCAACAGACTTTGTGAAAGAATTGTTATTTTTGTTATTATTGAAATTATTGTTGTATAGTGCAATAAAAGTTATTATTGCTGATGTATAAACAATGTCCACCAAAAACATTTTGTAAAGAAATTTATTACGTTTCTACAACACATACAACTAGGCATTATTATTTGTCAGCGTATACTCCACTGTGCACTGTGCAGTGGTTGAGGCACAGCAGTGAGACACGTTCAAGGGATGTACACGCCATGTTCACAATGCTGATAATGGAATACTGTTTGGCAATTGTTCTATGAGCATGGATTACATTGATCATGCTCAGGATTACATAAAAGTTTAAAATTCCAGTGAAACCAAAAGAGTATACTATCATCCTTGTTGCTATCTCTAATAAAGTTATCTCAGTGTTATGGAATTCTGTAATCTCTTTTACTTTTGAAGTAGACCAACAACCAACAATGTGTAGTGATACTACTTTATGGCTGATATCAGTGTAGCAAAATACAAATGTAGTAACAGATGTTTGTGAATGGAGGGCAGAGCCAAGGGAAGTGGTAAAGATCACACACCCATGCTGAATTGTATTAATGAATGTTTTTTGTTACAATGAGGGGCATCATGGATAAAGAAGGGAGAGACGAGAGCTGGGGAGAGAGAGAGCTGAGCACACACACAGCCATGTGTGTGAATTTGCATGTGTGTATGTGTTCTGAAAAGTGAAGTAGAAAAATAAATATGGCTATTTGGCAATAGACACTAAAAATTAAGAAAAACCCATGAGACACTTTTATATAATTTACTGTGAATTGTAATTTGTAGTTTTATAAAATTTTATATTAAATTCTTACTATTATTATTAGTCGTTGTTGCTGTTAACATCTGTTGTGAGATGTATAGGTTTGTATTAATCTTGCTGAAATGATTTAATAAAAGTTAATTAGGAAAAAAGCCACTCTGCACTTTCCAGTATATGACCATGCACAACTGGCTACATAAAAAAGTGACCAATCAGTGAGACCTGCATATTGAAGTGACCTTCATCTACCAAATAGTTGCCATATCTTGTTCGTCTGCAAGTTTCCTAAAAAAAAAATAACGTGCTATATGCTGTGTCCCATATGCACCCCAAATTGTATCTGAGATTTTTAAGGGTGGATCTGTGCACACTTTTTCAGCTAAAATTGCCCTCGTGAGAGGAAGGAAGAGTTTTATGTTGTTTGACCTTACAGCAATTTAAAGAGTTTGTAGAAGAAAAATTCTTAATGCATCTATCTAATACAAATAGTTAGAAGGTCATTTTGACACAATGGCTGTGTGCTAAAGGACATACATCTAACTGTAAGTCAACAACAGTCTTGACCTTGTTATAGCAACAGCAGATGATTGAAATAAAGTATAAATCAACAGTCACTGCTTACACTATCTGCATGTGCCACTTGCACGATCAGCATTTGTTCATAAAGTGAGGTCTCCAGAGGGAGGGTGGCTCACACATTCTAATTTTCTATTGAATTATGTGGCTCATTATTTCTCTTGTGCAACAGAAATTCTTAATATAGTTTTTGATTTTTTTTGCACCATAAACCTTAGGGTATTCTGGCAGGTTTACAGTTTTGAAGTAAAGAAAAGGTCTACCTATGATGGGGTTTACTTTATATAACTTGTTATTAAATTCATCCCATTCCATCTGCCACAGACATATAGAAGTTCACTAGGGGTTTGACATCTCAGGGACATCTGCAACTCTGTCGAAGAGAGAGAGCTTCCTTAGTGCTGATGTCTGCATCTTTATGGCCAGAGCGTCCAATTCAACCTGGAATCCAACAGAACATTATATCTAAGTTTGCCATCTGTAAATGTCATCTTATAGAATAAGATAGATATAAGATCGAATGTTCAAAATTTTGGGGTGGTCAGTTGATAAGTTATGCACAAACTTCATATGGCATGGTAAAAAACCCAAAATTCATCTGTCAAAACTACAGTATCTTAAACTTTCTGGTGGTCTAGCCATTCCTAATTTTAAGTTGTACTTTTGGTCTTTTTTTGTCTTTGAATATATCTGTTTAATGGCAAATTTGTGTTAAAAATCCAAGTGTGTTATTTATGCTTGTGCACGTCAATAATTATTGTATTGATATAAGGTAGTTACTGTAAAAACACCTGCTTACAGTAAGGTACTGCAATGACTGTTAACAGTTTTTCACTAACCACTCAAAGTCAAAGTCAAAGTCAAAGAAGCTTTATTGTCACTTCAACCATATATAGCTGATGAAGTGAAACAATGTTACTCCTAGTAACACAGCACAGTTCAGTTCTCGTTGGGAACACAGTTCTCAGTTTTTGTGCGTGTGTGTTGTGTGTGCGTGACCGTGTCCAGCACAGTTCAGTTTCTCTGTTGAGATCAGATCTCGGTTGTATGTGTGTGTGTGAGTGTGTGTGTCCGTGTCCAGCTCAGTTCAGTGCTCTGTTGAGATACCTGATTGCCTGAGGGAAGAAGCTGTTCAATAGTCTGGTTGTGCGGGTCCAAATGCTTCGGTACCTCTTTCCGGATGGCAGAAGGGTGAAGAGTGTGTGTGAGTGGTATGTGGGATCATCCACAATGCTGTTAGCTTTGCGGGTGCAGCCTGTGGAGTAAATGTCTGTAATAGAGGGAAGAGAGACTCCGATGATCTTCTCAGCTGTCCTCACTATCCGCTGAAGGGTCTTGCCATCCGAGACGGTGTGATTCCCAAACCAGGCAGTGATGCAGCTGCTCAGGATGCTCTCGATGGTCAGGATGGGAGGTGGGAGATGAGCCTTCCTCAGTCTTCGCAGGAGGTAGAGACGCTGCCGGGCTTTTCTGGTGATGGAGCTGATGTTTGATGACCAGGTGAGGTCCTCCGCCAGGTGAACACCAAAGAATTTGGTGCTCTTGACGATCTCCACGATGGACCCATCTGACCACTGTTATTGGCTGAAGTATATCAGTTGTACAGTAAAGAGCTGTAATTGTAACTAAAACTAAAAATGGGTTATTGTAATATAAAACCATATTATTAGTGTTGAATTGTTAATTTCATTTTGAAAAAAGTAAAAATAAATTTATATTTTAGAATAGATTTTTTGGTATAAAGATGAATAGACAGAAGTGTATGAAGAATTGTGACAAAGTTACCAAATTGATGCAAGGCTGTGATCCAAACAGGTAATGTCCTTGTTCTATTAAGAAAATGAATGAAATCTGGCTTGGATCCTAACCATTTCTTCATGTGTATGTGGAATTTTGCCAAAGTGTTCTCCAAAACCAAAATGTTCAATACAGCTTAACATACATTTATGACTCATGGTATCAAATAAATAAAGTCTATGAATAAAATGAATAAATTATTCCCTATGTAACAACTCTAATCAATCATTTCTAAAATTGACCTCATATAATGGGTGTGGGTCCTTGGGGTGACTGTATCCAATATATCAAATATTGGCTAACTCATTTATCCAGAAATCAGTTTTTATTAGAATAATAACGAAATAATGATGAAACGTAAATGGCAACAGGATGGGTAACAGGAACAATGACAAGACAACAGCATTAAACACAATAACGAGTCGAGACGACTAGCGCTCGTTCTCTCCAGCCTTCCTTTTACAACCTAGCGGAAGACTCTATTGGCAGCACGTGTAGCGGCGTCACTCAGGGGAGATAGGAAAACATACAAACACACCCGCAACGGTGACACAGAAAGACCCTGTTCGACCCCGGACCTTCTTGCTGTCAGGCAACAGTGCTTGCCCACTGTAAATGACTTTTTGTATATTTCTGTAATTTGCATATGTTTCTTTTACAACTCTGTTGTATAAGGGGGAAAAATAATATAATGCAGGTCTCTATGCTGTGCTGTATATATAAGAATAGAATGTCACTGGAAATTGTTCCAGTGTGTAGTGTAGTGTATTCACTATCTAGGGAGCTGATTGAGTCGCTCCCAGTGTATGATTGCACATATTCCTGGGCTAAAATAGGACTTGCTGCGAACGTTTGCAATGTCCTGTAAATGTCTCAGAGAACGTTATTGAAGGCCTCCATGTTTTTCCCACATACAGTTTCCGACCTCCAACTTACCACTTTAGAGGTAATGCGAATGCCGCAGTAGCATGTGAGACTCTCCCTGTAGGTGTTACGTCATTGAGCTGACGACTGGGCGGATGAATCTTCATTGGCTAGCGGGTAAATTTGAAACGCAACTACTTCCTTGCTAAACTAATGCAACACACTCAACTGAAAGACAGTCAGATGGAGCGTTAAAAGCTGGACAATAAATTGACCGTTTCCTCCAAAACTCGTCCAGACAAAAAAAAACCCAAAAAGATTTGAGGGGAATTCGACACTTTTGTAAGTTATTAAATTTGTATCATTTTAAATCACGTTACTTAGTTAAGGATTTGATGAGCAAACAGTTGGGCCTTTGGTATTAATAAGACTGTTGATATAACCGGATTCGCTAACACAAGTCTGATATGTCATAAGTACTTATAAAATTATTTGAGTGGAGATGTACTAACTTATTCCTGTTTTGATTTGTCCTGTTGAACTGGTGTAGCCTTGCTCCATTAGCTCGGTTAACTAGATGACTAATGGCTAAGCGACTGTGGGCTAGCAAGCTGAATGTATTATTTAAAGCTGGACTTTTATGTAACGTTTTTTATGCAGTTGGCTTAAATTTTAAGCTCCCGATTATTCAGACTTTTACATCTGAATTATGAATATTTTGGTCATCAACGCTAACGATATGTCCCTAGGATTGCTACTACCCATTCATGTCGATTGTTGACTTTATTTTTTTTCCTTTTGTCCGTTGTAGAAAATGGAGCCCGCTGCAATGAACCTCCATAGCTTGTTTGAGAATCTTCGAGCCCACGTCGATGTCCTCAATGAAAGTATTGAGCCCCGTGAGTGACCGCAGTTATCCATCATTTCCTAGTTTATACTGAAAACGTATCCTTGTCAGTTTACATTGTTCCTTACACAAGTGGTTCTCTACTTTTTTGTGATGTTTAATTGTGTAAATTACAGACACTATCTTCGTACATGATCCCGGTGTACAATGTTTTGCTGCTTTATTGAACAAACCTATTAAGCTAATAATTTGATATGTTTGTATTAGGTCTATTTGTATATGTGTTGGTAGCAAAGTTTGAATTAAACCCATTCAATTGATTGGGTGAACAGGCTAATAATTATTAAAAACTTCTGTTAGTATAATACAAATGGTCTCGCTGTCTATACTTTACTTCCACTGCCTTACATTCCTTTTGCATTTTCCAGAGTTCATTCAGATGGCACTGAATTTTGAGGACTGTCGCCGTAAATGGCTCAGAGTAGAGCAGGACTTGGCCTCTTGTAAGGAGGTGCTTGCCAAAGCAGAAACTGAGCGAGGTGCACTGGAGGTCAAGCTAAAACATGCTCGAAACCAAGTGGACGTAGAAATCCGCAGACGTCAAAAAGCTGAATCTGACTGTGAAAAATTGGTATGGGCTGGTAGACATGCATCTTGCTAATTTGTTGTTGGTATTAAATGTCAGTGCTAAAAATGTTTATATTTGGCTTGTTTCAAATTTTCCTGTTGTCACTGGATGTTTTGGTTCTTTGGCATTTTAACTGTTCATGCATAATTTTGTATTCTTGAGATTTTTGTAGTTTGACACTAATTTATACCTGAACATTGTTAAGCATTGATTGCTTATTGTAGTTAAGGGCTTTTCGAATCATGCAGCTCATTTCTGAGACAGTCTGAAAACAGTCTTTCTTTAATTAATTAAAAGCAGAATTGTCTTAAAATACATTTAAATATGGCCACTGGGCATAAAAGTGTTAACTCAATTCCTGCTGAATTGATGCTTGGAGCATCTTGAACCTGTCCCACCTTAATGAGCGCTTGGATATAATAACACTAGTTTTCTCCTTCCTGTATAGGATCGGCAGATTCAACTCATTCGAGAGCTGTTGGTTACAGAGGGCTCCAGTTCAAGTATCCAGTTAAATGATGAGCAGCGCTCAGCTTTGGCTTTCCTCAGTGTACGCTCACAAGCACCTAACAACCTCAACAGCAGCCGAAGGTGAATATACAGTTTACACTGGAAGCACAATTGCCAAGCATGCAGACTCTTCAGTGAAAATTACTTATTTATTCATTTTTTGTAGCTGTTGCTATCTTCAGTTATTTGGTGAACAGTCCTTAAAGAAAAAAATCCACCTGCTTTGTTTTTAATTAATATTCAATGACTTAAGATTAGGGCTATTCAGTTATATTGTTCTTAATGTACATTTGCTGTGCAACACAAATATTACGGGAAAATTTTGAAACAATTAGATGACTCCATCTAATTGATGTCTCTTAACCACTGGGAGGGGAAGATTGTTCGTCCAGTGCAGTTCAACATTCAGTACCATATTTTCCAATAATATCATCACTAAACTAAAAAACCAGGCTCTGGACAGGCTAGCAACTGGATCCTGGATTTTGTGACTGGTTTGCCAGCAGTGGTCAGATGTCCCATGCTTAAGGTTACAGTCTCATATTTCCCGTCACCCAAAGAATGGGAGCTCCCAAAGGCTGCATGCTGAGCTGCCTTTTTTTTTTTTTAACTCCCTGTTTAATATTGACCATAGCACAGCTCAAAGAGCATTCTTAAATTTGCCAATAACGGCACCATTGTAGGCCATATCTCAGATCCTGATGAAATGGTATACAGTGTGGAAATTGGTGTCCTAGATGTTTGATGCTCAGAAAACAACCTCTCACTGAACATCAGTAAAACAAAGGAGATGATTGTGGACTGCAGGAATTGATGAGTAAGCATGCCCCATCCAAATCAATGAAACAGGAGTGGAAAGGGTTGGGAATGTTATTCCTTGGTGTCTGCATTTCTAATTAATTCAAATGGTTCATCCACATTCACAAAGTGGTAAGAACAGCTCAGCAGCATATAGATAGAGGTAAACCCACTGTATTTTTGATTGTAGCCTATAATATATGCCTACCTTCTCAAGAGTGTCCTTAGTGTTTAAATGGTGTAAAGGTTTTTTTTTCTTCAGGTTTTTCTTTCTATCCACTTTCATTGTTTTCTGTGGTCTTCCAGGTTTTTCATATTAAATGCAGAAGTGGATCATTAATTGAATAATGAATGTGAACTATCTTGAAGACACATTATTAATGATGTTAATGTTTAATATTTTTTTACAGGCTGACCACTATTGACGAATCAGCCTCAATTTTGTCGGATATTAGCTATGATAAAACTGACGATTCTTTGGTAAGTAGATTTCTATGTTAGTCATGACCTCCAATCATTATATTGGATTATCAGTCAACAGGTCTATACTAAAATGTAGCCCATTTCATGTACTAGTAATGTAGGCAAAAAAAATGCAAATAACTTTTGTCAACAAAATAATTAACCTGATTGACATTTGCTCAACAGCTGCCTGGCTGATACAGTAGTATATTCATAGAAAGTAAAATGTTTTATGGCTGAATATATAGAAGGATTGTGTGTACTGAATGCTGAAGTCCGTATCGAGTATAAAAACAACTGAACAATAAATATTAAAAATAATAAATAAGGTCCATGAAATGATTTGGAACACAGAAGCAGTCTTTATATTTGAGCAGAAGTATTTAAAGAATTAGTTTGAAAATAAACTGACAGTGATGCCCTCTAAAAAACAAACCCAAGACTGGTGTAGGATTATATGATTTAAGGTATTCAAGTCAAGTGTGAACATGCGAGTTAGTGAAATGGTCTTAAAATGATATACACAGGTAACAAATTAAATAGCTTACAACCAGTAGTAAGTCCCAGGAAGTTTTGTGTCAGTAATCATATTGTATCCCATCTGACACTGGTTTGTTGTTGTTTTTCCCTCACCTGTTCCCCTCCCCTATCCTTAGGACTGGGACTCTTCCGTTGTCAGAACTGTTAGATTGAAGAAACGTCAGAAGAGAGTAAGCTGATGATTTACCCACTTTAGTGGGCAATATAGTTTTGACAATTTTGGTTATTAGAGCACTGAATTGTTGGCTGTTATTTTGCAGCGCTCCTCCAGAAATCATACTGATGGGCCTCCTGCTGCTGCCAAGAGGTCCCGGTCTACAGGTCGCACCTCTGAGAAAGTATGTATCCTAATTAAAACATTTAAACAGGACATTGGGAGTCTGATTGGTCTTTATAGAATAGTACTTCCTCCACATCATAAACAACTTTTTTGAATATATTACCATCTATACATGACTAAAACTGTTTTACATGAAATGTAGAATAAAATAAACATATTAATCATTTTGTTAATAGTTTTGGCAAATATGAACTCTCATATATGTAATTAGTCAGCAAATAACCAAAAACCAAAACTGTTGATAAACCACTCCCTGCACATATTTTCAACTTGTTTGGGCTCAGTTTTCGGGATTTGTCACTGTAGTTACTGTCCACCACCGCCTACTCCTTAAACCTAAAATGGAGGAAATGCTCATTTTCCTGTTTATATGCATATGCATCTTTGATCACATCCAAATGTGGTCTGAGTGATCAGAACACAATTCACAATGTGTCTTCAAGATTTCCTTTGAGCCTGGTTCCTCATGGTTCCTACCTCATGTTGTCTCAGGAAGTTTTTCCTAGTCACATTTACCTCTTGCTTTCTCATTAGGGATAAATTTATGAAAAATTTATATATTTCTACAAAGCTGTTATTTGTCCATTACTGTTCTAAGTGCTGTACAAATAAAACTGACATCTGCTGAATGCATATGATCTTTGACATGTTAATGGCATAAGATGAAATATATACATATATAGTTTGTTCACATGTTCTGTTTAATTTTTTTTAGTTTGTAGTGTAGTATAACCGTGTATGTGTGTGTATATCCATGCATGTCCATAGGGAAATGAGTCTCTAGTGGCCAAGACCACAGTGACGGTGCCTAACAATGGAGGTCCTATAGAGGCTGTCACCACTCTTGAAGCAGTGCCTTACTGGACCAGAAGCAGGAGAAAGACTGGTAAGTTTTAAAAGTCGTGATCATTTCGTTTGTACATATCGGGGGTGAGTTTGGTTCAAATTAAAATTTTGTCACATATAACCATATACAGTACAACATGTAGTGAAATGCTTTATTGACTGTTCACATAATAAAAATAGAATCAATAAGAATGTTAATATATACTAATAATAGAATTACATTAAAAATGTATTATACATGCCAAAAGTATATGGAGAAATAGCATCTAAGGTCTTAGACACTGATGGGCCTTCCTCACCAGGGTGTTGATGTAACAGGACCATGACAGGTCCTGCATCATTTAAACACCCAGGTATCTGAGACTGTCTACTCTCTCTCCACTGGGGTCCCAAGAGGGTGGTAGCATCTCTCCTGCTTCGTTTAAAAAAAAAAAAAAAAAAAAAAAAAAAAAAAAAAATTAAAATCATTTCAAAAATTGTTTGATTTATCATCTAATTAAAAGTAGTATATACACTATGCAAATTTTGTATTAACATGATTTTGAACATGAGTGATATGTTTTATAATAAACCTATGTATATTCTAACTGTATTTCCTGTAGCTGCCATGGTTTGGGCCACAACGGACACGGATTCTGTGCAGTCTGTAGATGTATTAAGTCGGACTGATGGCAAAGTAGAGCCCAGCACACCACAGAGCAATGGGGGCGTTCGTCTACATGAGTTTGTTTCCAAAACGGTATGCTTGTCATTTATCCCAGACTGATGAATTTTGTTTTAAGAGTTGCTGTTTTATTAAACCGAACATTTCATTTTAGGTGATAAAGCCTGAATCATGTGTTCCTTGTGGGAAGAGGATCAAGTTTGGAAAAATTTCTCTGAAGTGTAGGGACTGTCGTGTGGTCACCCATCCTGAGTGTCGAGAGCGCTGTCCCCTGCCCTGCATTCCTAACCTGTCTGGGACTCCAGTAAAAATTGGAGAGGTATATTGGCTGCTTATACAAATTTATATGATGAGTTGCTGTCACATGTGGTATGCATTTGTTTCCACATTTAAGGAATAAACTTGAAATTGGAAAGTTGGGCTTCAAACAATTTCAATTGTCATTTAATGAATTATAAATAAAATGTGCGAGATGCACATATTTTCTTGTTTAAAATTGCTTCTGCTTTGTAGTTCATATTATACTTTGATTTATATTATACTTTGTTTTGTTTTTTATCTTTTTTTTGTAGGGCACTCTTGCAGACTATGTCTCTGACACCGCCCCTATGATTCCACCACTGGTGGTCCACTGTGTGAATGAAATTGAGCAGAAAGGCCTACATGAGGTCAGTCTACAAATTAACTTTATAGACAAGCACATTTGCAGCGTATTTGCTGATTAGTGTTGTGGTCTCTGTGATTTCATAACAGACTGGCCTGTACCGTATATCTGGAGCTGACCGGGTGATAAAGGAGTTAAAGGAGAAGTTTCTGCGTGGAAAGACTTTTCCTCTGCTAAGTAAGGTGGATGACATCCATGCTATTACAGGCCTTCTGAAGGACTTCCTGAGAAACCTCAAAGAGCCACTGCTCACCTTCCGCCTCAACCGTAATTTTATGGAAGCAGCAGGTGAGTCTAAACTGAAACTAAAACTCCTTTCTAGACACAGCAGCCTTCTCTAAGGCACAGGAGTATTAATGCTATTTCATTATTTAGATAGATATGATGTATTAAAAAGGGTTTTAGTTGAATCATTCTAATTCTGACTAAAATTCTAATCCCCCCGCCCCACCCAGAGTTAGCTGATGAAGACAATTCTACTGCACTGATGTACCAAACTATCAGTGACTTGCCTCAGCCAAACAGGGACACTCTGGCCTTCCTAATCGTCCATCTGCAGAGGTAGGCAGCACAATGAGATTTCATTTCCTCACTAGAACAACTTACATTTTATTTTCACCACTGCCACCTGTAGCAATGGGGCACTGAAAAATTTGTTGGAGATCTGTGAATGTCTGGTCAACAAAGCTACAAACTCAAATCTGCCAAAAAGAGTAGGAAGCTGTCAAACCACTATTCCTGCTTGCGTGCAGAATGGCAGACCTGTCTTTTTTTTATTTATTTTTTTCTCCCCTTTACTAATTCAAAATTGTGAGACAAGCCAGCAATCATGGTTTTGACACCACAAATAAGAACATTAACCAAGGGTTTAAGAATGTGTGAAATGTGATTATGAACACCCAAGGTTAATTAGTAGTTATGTAATGTAATTAGTAAGGTTAATTACTAATACTGCTTCTGTTTCATGCTCACTTTCACTTGAGTGAACTGAGAACTAAGAACATGCTTGATTTCATTTTTATCATGATTTCTTTTACACTTTTACTTACCATTTGAGTCTTCACCAAGTAACCTCTACACAACACCACTGAGACTGCAGAAAAAGGGCTTTAAAAAAAGAGAGAGAAAGGGCACTTTCCAATTATGACATTTATAGGGTATTTTCATGGAGTTTATTTAAAGCATATTTTATTTATGATGTATATAGTTGGACTAGAAATATTGATAAAACTGATTAATAATCATGTCTGATTTATCTAGCACAGTTATGAACATTTACATGTCTGAAACCATTTGAAACAATTATACTCTATTGTCAAATCTCAGTCACATATTCTAGGTTTATTCTAGAATTTCACAAGGTAATGGCCTCAAACAAAATTAACTATAGAGGTATTATACTCGAGTCATTCTACAGACTACGTCATTATTCGTGTTGGCCTTCCCCATCAAACCTTTGGCCACAAGCTACTGATGAAGGAATCAGTCTTCTCTGGATGATGATGGATAGTGAGTCTCTCTTATGTCAAAGTACTGAGTTGAATATTATAAATACAAGCTTTGATACAGTCTTTGATTATAGGAGAAATATAATGTTACCTACAGACTATCATATAGCCTTTCTGTCTGGATGTTATAGGAAGTGCTCCAGTTTGTCCAGAATGTAACCACCAGCATCCTTATTTGAGCCATATCAGCTCAATCTTATCCATACTATGCTGGCTACCAATAAAACTTTGCACTGATTATAAAATACCACTATTGACCTATAAAGTAGAACCTCCTGGCTCATTATCATACTTTGTTGCCCTGTGTAAATCATAAAGATGTCTGTGGATGGCCTCATTTGGATAGCTGAAAGCTCACAATTTTGCTTGGATCTTACAGATTTAAAGCTTAAAATGCTTTTAAAAAAGACTATGTTCATACTGAAGATAATTTCAACACATACAGTTTGGTTCATGTCAATCTTTCATCCTAACAGTGGCAAGAAAAAAACTCTATTGATCATGTCACTTTTTGTTCATTAAAATCTACATTATATAGCTAAAACATGCCTCTTAATTATTGAGTTTAGGTGCTTCAGCCAAATAATATAAAGCATATACCCATGCATTCTAAACAAACATTGGCAGTCGAACAGGTTGTACTGTAGAACTCAGTTAAATTAAACATGGCCCTGTCAGTGTGGCAGCTATTTCAACAACTCAATTCATGAAATTTCAGCCTTTCAGGTTTTGGGCTAGGCTACAGCATACAGAAACATTTAAGACAACTGTATGCTTTTAACTTTGTGGTAACAGTTTAGAGAAGACTTTTCTGTTCCAGCATGACTGTGCATTCTTTGTGCCCCTGTGCACAAAGCAAGGTCTGTAAAGATAATGGTTGGTGTGGAACTCAAATGGCCTGCACATAATCCTGGACAACTCTATTTTAATGTTAGTTTTGTAGTAACACAGGAAAATTGAAAGTATATGTAATGTACAGCATTTGTTTAATCTAAAATTTGTCCAGAATTAAAAGGAAAAAAAATCATACAGACTACAGTGCTAAATAATCATGCTCTTTCTCCCCCCCAGAGTTGCCCAAAGCTCTGATACT